>NW_018407357.1:738582-788938 GCF_002113885.1 Mizuhopecten yessoensis
AACACCGTGACATCCTTTATCGTAGATATGACGGTGTAACAGTCAGTCTATAGTGTAACACCGTGACATCCTTTATCGTAGATATGACGGTGTAACAGTCAGTCTATAGTGTAGTCGAACACCGTGACATCCTTTATCGTAAATATGACGGTGTAACACCGTGACCTCCTTTATAGTAGATATGACGGTGTAACAGTCAGTTTATAGTGTAGTCGAACACCGTGACATCCTTTATCGTAGATATGACGGTGTAACAGTCAGTCTATAGTGTAGTCGAACACCGTGACATCCTTTATCCGACTCGACAAACGCATTTAGCTTCCGTTGCAGCACGATTTACCAGAAAATACGTGTGATTTATCACCGAGGCGATTAAAACAATATATTTGGACATTACCGCATTGTTAAATAATTGAATTGCTTTCTCTATGAAAGTGACATGTTTCCGCCCGGGTACGTATCCATCATTATAATCCGGAAGCGTGTCTGCATGGCCATTTTACAATTGGATGATCATCTATAGATAATAGAACTAATATCGTGGGATATTGATAAGTTTGGTGAAACCATATCAGAAATACGCTGTTTTATGTCTGACACATCACCATGATATATATAATTGAAAAATGGAAATTTTTTACTCCCAGAGAACGGCTAACGAGATTGGCTGGCAGGACACATATCAGGTGCACACACATAAATTTGCGTCGATTTCATCCCAGAAAAAGGTCCTTTTAGTCAAATTTCCTGTGATTTACCGGTTTTATGTTTACAAAACAATTTGCGGAGATCGATAACCGGTACGATCTGCTGATTTACATACATATTGCACAGTAACAGATACGTAACGCTAAAGGGCAACGCTTCAGAATGTCAGGTAATTCTCGTTTCCTACATACCTCTCCACTGACTGGGTCTCCTAAACGATTTTGTATTTGTGTATTGAAAGATCAAATCGAACTTAAAGGTTTATCGATAAAATATATTAAATTCATAACATTTTATTTCCTCTACGGATTGAACCGTTAACAAGATAAATGATATTTCATGATTCGATTTCTGTACACATAAGCCTCCGTTTAATCCGCTTTACAGATGTTCCTACGTAGAGGCAGAAGCCATACGAATACCACTAAGGTTTATTAGAAAATCACTACTGAAATACTTTATAATCAAAACCGTTAGTTATCTGATGACGTGTAATGCGGGTTGCAAACAAAAACAAATATCTATGTTAGTACGAAAGTTTATTACAATCTAAGTATAGATAAATGGAAGTCAATACAGTACTACTTTACAAATGTATAAATGTACATATATATTTGCGTGTAGATGGATTTAAGTAAATGCTTATTTGTGTACAGATCTTTGTAAGTAAATGCAGTATTTATACACCAATGTGTGTATTAAGACGCATACATACACACATATATATATATATACACTGTATGTGTGTGTAATGCATGTTTATTTCATTTCAACAAATTTGATTCAATATGATATATGATGAATATTGAACAACAGGCTATGCCTATATCAGTTCTCTCCTGTCATGTAATGTTAGCACATTTACATACCTGTAGTCAGTAACAAAGAGCGTATCTCAATGTTTAAACCATCACAGAGCATACAGTTTACATATCGCCTATATAACCAACCCATTTCGTTTTTCTCTCCTTTTTTACCTTTTTTTTGAAAGTGGTTATAGAAATCATGAACTATTTCAAAAATTGACTGATCGATCGATCTATTGATTGACTGATAATGGCCTACAATAAAAAGACGGTGTATGGCCAATGGTGATTAAATGACTGATGTCAGATAAGATATAACGTCAAAATAAGAATTCTAAAAATAAACCAAGATAAAATGTTTACTCAAATTAAGTCACATATCCTATTACTCTATAGAAGCCTATATGAGTCACTTTGATAAAATACTCTGCCGTAAGTCCGACTTTTAATTGGTCGTATTAACATTATACCCATGTTGGAATTACGGCATGATTTAAGTACTTATGACGACATAATATGTGACCCATTAAGAAGGGTTCATTAATGGCTAAACACACAGAACTTATACATGAACAAGGAAGTTGCTGCAACTAACTGGTAAAAGAACTGACAGTGGGTAACATATGTCTGTCAGTGGGTAACATATCTGTCAGTCAGTGGGGTAACATATCTGTCAGTCAGTGGGTAACAAATATGTCAGTGAGTGGGGTAACACACTTGTCTGTCAGTGGGTAACATATCTGTCTGTCAGTGGGGTAACATACCTGTCTGTCAGTGGGTAACATATCTGTTTGTCAGTGGGTAAAATATCTGTCTGTCAGTGGGTAACATACCTGTCTGTCAGTGGGTAACATACCTGTATGTCAGTGGGTAACATACCTGTCAGTGAGTAACATATCTGTCTGTGAGTGGGTAACATATCTGTCAGTCAGTGGGGTAACATATCTGTCAGTCCGTGGGTAATATATCTGTCAGTGAGTGGGGTATAACACTTGTCTGTCAGGGGGTAACATATCTGTCTGTCAGTGGGTAAAATATCTGTCTGTCAGTGGGTAACATACCTGTCTGTCAGCAGTGGGTAACATATCTGTCAGTCAGTGGGGTAACATATCTGTCAGTCAGTGGGTAACATATCTGTCAGTCAGTGGGGTAACATATCTGTCAGTCAGTGGGTAACAAATATGTCAGTGAGTGGGGTAACACACTTGTCTGTCAGTGGGTAACATACCTGTCTGTCAGTGGGTAACATACCTGTATGTCAGTGGGTAACATACCTGTCAGTGAGTAACATATCTGTCTGTGAGTGGGTAACATATCTGTCAGTCAGTGGGGTAACATATCTGTCAGTCAGTGGGTAACATACCTGTCTGTCAGTGTGTAACATATCTGTCTGTCAGTGGGAAACATATCTGTCTGTCAGTGGGTAACATACGTGTCTGTCAGTGAGTAACATATCTGTCTGTCAGGGGGTAGCATATCTGTCTGTCAGTGGGTAAAATACCTGTCTGTCAGTGAGTAATATATCTGTCTGTCAGTGGGTAAAATACCTGTCTGTCAGTGAGTAATATATCTGTCTGTCAGTGGGTAAAATACCTGTCTGCCAGTGAGTAACATATCTGTCTGTCAGTGGATAGCATATCTGTTTGTCAGTGGGTATAATATCTGTCTGTCAGTGGGTAAAATACCTGTCTGTCAGGGGGTAACATATCTGTCTGTCAGTGGGGTAACATACCTGTCTGTCAGTGGGTAACATATCTGTTAGTCAGTGGGTAAAATATATGTCAGTGAGTGGGGTTACACACTTGTCTGTCAGTGGGTAACATATCTGCCTGTCAGTGGGTAACATACCTGTCTGTCAGTGAGTAACATATCTGTCTGTCAGTGGATAGCATATCTGTTTGTCAGTGGGTATAATATCTGTCTGTCAGTGGGTAAAATACCTGTCTGTCAGTGAGTAACATATCTGTCTGTGAGTGGGTAACATATTTGTCAGTCAGTGGGTAACATATCTGTCTGGCAGTGGGTAACATACCTGTCTGTCAGTGGGTAACATATCTGTTTGTCAGTGGGTAAAATATCTGTCTGTCAGTGGGTAAAATACCTGTCTGCCAGTGAGTAACATATCTGTCTGTGAGTGGGTAACATATCTGTCAGTCAGTGGGTAACATATCTGTCTGGCAGTGGGTAACATACCTGTCTGTCAGTGGGTAACATATCTGTCTGTCAGTGAGTAACATATTTGTCTGTAAGTGGGTAGCATATCTGTTTGTCAGTGGGTAACATACCTGTCTGTCAGGGGGTAACATACCTGTCAGTCAGGGGGTAACATACATGTCTGTCAGTGGGTAGCATATCTGTTTGTCAGTGGGTAACATATCTGTTTGTCAATGGGTAACATATCTGTCTGTCAGTGGGTAACATACCTGTCTGTCAGTGGGTAACATACCTGTTTGTCAGTGGGTAACATATCTGTCTGTCAATGGGTAACATACCTGTCTGTCAGGGGGTAACATATCTGTCTGTCAGTGAGTAACATACCTGTTTGTCAGTGGGTAGCATATCTGTCTGCCAGTGGGTAACATACCTGTCTGTCAGTGGGTAACATATCTGTTTGTCAGTGGGTAACATATCTGTCTGTCAGTGGGTAACATACCTGTCTGTCAGGGGGTAACATATCTGTCTGTCAGTGGGTAACATACCTGTCTGTCAGTGGGTAACATATCTGTCTGTCAGTGGGTAAAATATCTGTCTGTCAGTGGGTAACATACCTGTCTGTCAGGGGGTAACATATCTGTCAGTCAGTGGGTAAAATATCTGTCTGTCAGTGGGGTAACATACATATGTACCTGTCTGTTAGTGGGGAAACATACCTGTCTGTAAGCGGGGAAACATACCTGTCTCTCAGTGGGTAACATATATGTCTGACAGTGTTGTAACATATATGTTTGTCAGGGGGGTAACATATATGTGTGTCAGGGGGGTAACATATATGTTTGTCAGTGGCTAAGATATCAGTCGTTTTGGTATGTTGTGTTCATATTTGAAATTTTCCCTAACCGCTGGCTAACTCTGACCAAACATTTTGGGACCGAGGCTGTCAGTTTGGGAAACTATTCCGTATGTGAGACAGTATTTTAGAGACATACCGCGGAAGTGTTACCTGTAACTACAGCAATGTTTACAACACATTTACAATACAATCTTCA
Source organism: Mizuhopecten yessoensis (assembly GCF_002113885.1). NCBI lineage: Eukaryota > Metazoa > Mollusca > Bivalvia > Pectinida > Pectinidae > Mizuhopecten > Mizuhopecten yessoensis. Next base: position 743,303 of record NW_018407357.1, read on the forward strand.
ACCTAAGAGTTTATCACGGCATTGTCCTGATAGAGATATTCTAATTCTGGGTCAATTCGATGTTTATTGTTTCCATGACAACAGTAATTGAATTTTTGTTTAATGAATAAATTCCCAAATGTTGATGCTGAAACGATGATACATCGTGGTATTAGGACAGATATAAACAGGAGCACTAAGGTCTGACTACGTATTTCTACTTAACTGAAGAGCACAGTAAAACGTCTCGCCCCTATGGATACAAGATAATACTTTACTTATGTAAAGCATCGGACCAACGCCCTTTATGGTATAAACAATACACACCTGTGCAACGCCCTTGTACCTGTGTATTACCTGTACAGGTAATGTGTACTGGGCTGCAGTACAGGTAGTCTAATGTGCTAAACTAGATTGATTAATAACAGTTCAGTACGACACACACATTCCACCGGTATCAATCGATCAGGCCTTATTGACAAATGTCGACCTAGTGTAACGGTGAAGTATGCAGCCTTTTGTGTGACGGGGATACACATAACGGTATATACATACAGATATATGTAAATCAATCGATATCAACGTCTTATGTAGGAATACCAATACAAATGTATATCTACGGTCAAAAGGCCTATTTATCGCAGGTTCGGGCAGGTCACACGCAATTTAAATCGTAGGTGTAATATGCAAATTAGCATTTCGGTGTTTCCACGTGATTGGCTGGATGTGTGCGTATTTTTGACATGCAAATCATACCGAAGCATGCATAGCCATTGGTGGAGTTTTCCAAGCGGGGAATTTAACATGCCCGGACATGCTTGCCAGAGCGACATTTAAGTACGGCCGTACGCTACTTATAGTTGGAAGGAGAGGAGACTAATGGTATTCCGTAGGGCGGAATTGGTAAACACAGGGTAATGAATGGATTGGTTTGATTATAAGAATATGCATAATACGGCTTTCACGAGTGATCGCTCCATAAAGCACGCCCAGGAACTACAAACGTAGTATGTATATTTATATACACGTGACCTTAGCATATAGGTATAGCAGTGACCTCAGTTAGGTAAACCGGTGACCCTAGGTGTCATTTCACCGTTTGTTAACTTAAGGGATGGTAACATAGACACATTCTTGTCTTATTTTTTGAAAAATCTAGATGTCAGATTTTCCTTTAAAATTCAATAAAGTGAACAAGAAATAACATGAAGACGGTGCTATCTATACTAAAATGGAAACATGTCCACATTCATTTGCAAACAGAAAAGAAAATTAAAAAAAAAGACAGGGTAAAGAAATGCAATTAGTACAGACTCAGTAAAGGGTGAGTAACACTAGTATAGACGCAGTAAAGGGTGAGTAACACTAGTACAGACTCAGTAAAGGGTGAGTAACACTAGTATAGACGCAGTAAAGGGTGAGTAACACTAGTATAGACGTAGTAAAGGGTGAGTAACACTAGTATAGACTCAGTAAAGGGTGAGTAACACTAGTATAGACTCAGTAAAGGGTGAGTAACACTAGTACAGACTCAGTAAAGGGTGAGTAACACTAGTACAGACTCAGTAAAGGGTGAGTAACACTAGTACAGACTCAGTAAAGGGTGAGTAACACTAGTACAGACTCAGTAAAGGGTGAGTAACACTAGTACAGACTCAGTAAAGGGTGAGTAACACTAGTACAGACTCAGTAAAGGGTGAGTAACACTAGTACAGACTCAGTAAAGGGTGAGTAACACTAGTACAGACTCAGTAAAGGGTGAGTAACACTAGTACAGACTCAGTAAAGGGTGAGTAACACTAGTACAGACTCAGTAAAGGGTGAGTAACACTAGTACAGACTCAGTAAAGGGTGAGTAACACTAGTACAGACTCAGTAAAGGGTGAGTAACACTAGTACAGACTCAGTAAAGGGTGAGTAACACTAGTACAGACTCAGTAAAGGGTGAGTAACACTAGTACAGACTCAGTAAAGGGTGAGTAACACTAGTACAGACTCAGTAAAGGGTGAGTAACACTAGTACAGACTCAGTAAAGGGTGAGTAACACTAGAACAGACTCAGTAAAGGGTGAGTAACACTAGTATAGACGTAGTAAAGGGTGAGTAACACTAGTATAGACGTAGTAAAGGGTGAGTAACACTAGTACAGACTCAGTAAAGGGTGAGTAACACTAGTACAGACTCAGTAAAGGGTGAGTAACACTAGTACAGACTCAGTAAAGGGTGAGTAACACTAGTACAGACTCAGTAAAGGGTGAGTAACACTAGTACAGACTCAGTAAAGGGTGAGTAACACTAGTACAGACTCAGTAAAGGGTGAGTAACACTAGTACAGACTCAGTAAAGGGTGAGTAACACTAGTACAGACTCAGTAAAGGGTGAGTAACACTAGTACAGACTCAGTAAAGGGTGAGTAACACTAGTACAGACTCAGTAAAGGGTGAGTAACACTAGTACAGACTCAGTAAAGGGTGAGTAACACTAGTACAGACTCAGTAAAGGGTGAGTAACACTAGTACAGACTCAGTAAAGGGTGAGTAACACTAGTACAGACTCAGTAAAGGGTGAGTAACACTAGTACAGACTCAGTAAAGGGTGAGTAACACTAGTACAGACTCAGTAAAGGGTGAGTAACACTAGTACAGACTCAGTAAAGGGTGAGTAACACTAGTACAGACTCAGTAAAGGGTGAGTAACACTAGTACAGACTCAGTAAAGGGTGAGTAACACTAGTACAGACTCAGTAAAGGGTGAGTAACACTAGTACAGACTCAGTAAAGGGTGAGTAACACTAGTACAGACTCAGTAAAGGGTGAGTAACACTAGTACAGACTCAGTAAAGGGTGAGTAACACTAGTACAGACTCAGTAAAGGGTGAGTAACACTAGTACAGACTCAGTAAAGGGTGAGTAACACTAGTACAGACTCAGTAAAGGGTGAGTAACACTAGTACAGACTCAGTAAAGGGTGAGTAACACTAGTACAGACTCAGTAAAGGGTGAGTAACACTAGTACAGACTCAGTAAAGGGTGAGTAACACTAGTACAGACTCAGTAAAGGGTGAGTAACACTAGTACAGACTCAGTAAAGGGTGAGTAACACTAGTACAGACTCAGTAAAGGGTGAGTAACACTAGTACAGACTCAGTAAAGGGTGAGTAACACTAGTACAGACTCAGTAAAGGGTGAGTAACACTAGTACAGACTCAGTAAAGGGTGAGTAACACTAGTACAGACTCAGTAAAGGGTGAGTAACACTAGTACAGACTCAGTAAAGGGTGAGTAACACTAGTACAGACTCAGTAAAGGGTGAGTAACACTAGTACAGACTCAGTAAAGGGTGAGTAACACTAGTACAGACTCAGTAAAGGGTGAGTAACACTAGTACAGACTCAGTAAAGGGTGAGTAACACTAGTACAGACTCAGTAAAGGGTGAGTAACACTAGTACAGACTCAGTAAAGGGTGAGTAACACTAGTACAGACTCAGTAAAGGGTGAGTAACACTAGTACAGACTCAGTAAAGGGTGAGTAACACTAGTACAGACTCAGTAAAGGGTGAGTAACACTAGTACAGACTCAGTAAAGGGTGAGTAACACTAGTACAGACTCAGTAAAGGGTGAGTAACACTAGTACAGACTCAGTAAAGGGTGAGTAACACTAGTACAGACTCAGTAAAGGGTGAGTAACACTAGTACAGACTCAGTAAAGGGTGAGTAACACTAGTACAGACTCAGTAAAGGGTGAGTAACACTAGTACAGACTCAGTAAAGGGTGAGTAACACTAGTACAGACTCAGTAAAGGGTGAGTAACACTAGTACAGACTCAGTAAAGGGTGAGTAACACTAGTACAGACTCAGTAAAGGGTGAGTAACACTAGTACAGACTCAGTAAAGGGTGAGTAACACTAGAACAGACTCAGTAAAGGGTGAGTAACACTAGTATAGACGTAGTAAAGGGTGAGTAACACTAGTATAGACTCAGTAAAGGGTGAGTAACACTAGTACAGACTCAGTAAAGGGTGAGTAACACTAGTACAGACTCAGTAAAGGGTGAGTAACACTAGTACAGACTCAGTAAAGGGTGAGTAACACTAGTACAGACTCAGTAAAGGGTGAGTAACACTAGTACAGACTCAGTAAAGGGTGAGTAACACTAGTACAGACTCAGTAAAGGGTGAGTAACACTAGTACAGACTCAGTAAAGGGTGAGTAACACTAGTACAGACTCAGTAAAGGGTGAGTAACACTAGTACAGACTCAGTAAAGGGTGAGTAACACTAGTACAGACTCAGTAAAGGGTGAGTAACACTAGTACAGACTCAGTAAAGGGTGAGTAACACTAGTACAGACTCAGTAAAGGGTGAGTAACACTAGTACAGACTCAGTAAAGGGTGAGTAACACTAGTACAGACTCAGTAAAGGGTGAGTAACACTAGTACAGACTCAGTAAAGGGTGAGTAACACTAGTACAGACTCAGTAAAGGGTGAGTAACACTAGTACAGACTCAGTAAAGGGTGAGTAACACTAGTACAGACTCAGTAAAGGGTGAGTAACACTAGTACAGACTCAGTAAAGGGTGAGTAACACTAGTACAGACTCAGTAAAGGGTGAGTAACACTAGTACAGACTCAGTAAAGGGTGAGTAACACTAGTACAGACTCAGTAAAGGGTGAGTAACACTAGTACAGACTCAGTAAAGGGTGAGTAACACTAGTACAGACTCAGTAAAGGGTGAGTAACACTAGTACAGACTCAGTAAAGGGTGAGTAACACTAGTACAGACTCAGTAAAGGGTGAGTAACACTAGTACAGACTCAGTAAAGGGTGAGTAACACTAGTACAGACTCAGTAAAGGGTGAGTAACACTAGTACAGACTCAGTAAAGGGTGAGTAACACTAGTACAGACTCAGTAAAGGGTGAGTAACACTAGTACAGACTCAGTAAAGGGTGAGTAACACTAGTACAGACTCAGTAAAGGGTGAGTAACACTAGTACAGACTCAGTAAAGGGTGAGTAACACTAGTACAGACTCAGTAAAGGGTGAGTAACACTAGTACAGACTCAGTAAAGGGTGAGTAACACTAGTACAGACTCAGTAAAGGGTGAGTAACACTAGTACAGACTCAGTAAAGGGTGAGTAACACTAGTACAGACTCAGTAAAGGGTGAGTAACACTAGTACAGACTCAGTAAAGGGTGAGTAACACTAGTACAGACTCAGTAAAGGGTGAGTAACACTAGTACAGACTCAGTAAAGGGTGAGTAACACTAGAACAGACTCAGTAAAGGGTGAGTAACACTAGTATAGACGTAGTAAAGGGTGAGTAACACTAGTACAGACTAAGTAAAGGGTGAGTAACACTAGTACAGACTCAATAAAGGGTGAGTAACACTAGTATAGACTCAGTAAAGGGTGAGTAAAACTAGTACAGACTCAGTAAAGAATGTGTAAAATTAGTACAGACTCAGCAAATGATAGTTTACCCTAGAACAGACTCAGTAAAGTGTAATTCTAGTAAAGGTATATGTGAGTAACACTAGTACAGACCCAATAAAAGGCTAAAGTATATGACCTCAAGCCGAGGATGAGAATAGTCGAGGAACCATGTATCGTGGGATTATATATGAAGACATTGGTGTGCTCATTTCACCGTCAGACGATACAGACATGTTATAATACAAAATGAAATTCCTGCTCTGTTTAACAAACACTAATATCGTGAAACTATTGTGGATGACGCCAGATAATGTTATTGGGGGGAGTTCCACTGTCGTGTTCAAATACAAATCAGTTATAAATATACCTATTTCCATTCACCGACATTAATGCCTTTCGTCTGACATAAACCGATTGGTATTGTTGGAGATTTTTTCATTTCTTTACCTTTATTTTCTTTATATAATAAAGACGGAAAAGTGTATGCGGTATGTTGTTTACCTTCAGACAAAGTATTTATGATATATGTGCCCCGGGACAACGAGACCTTTCAGTGTTTACAATTTACACAGTAAACCCCAGCTACATATATACATGTGAACGCAATATTTAGCTCAGAAGCTCTATATTTTTATTGTGTGAAACTATCAGGACATTTTCATCCCGTTTACTCCTTTATTAGTCCACTGAGTCATTTTTTGTAATTAATATCTGACAATGACCCCCGTGTCTAGCTGTTGATGGCTGCATATATATTCAATAACTTTAACAATCCGTTTCTAAATTAAAATAACTGAAATATCGAAAATGTTCGTGATTAAGTGATATATCTAAGGGTATATGTTACACAAGCGGCTATAAAACTGTACTTGTTATGATTTTATGTTTTTATCACGATTTATTACTTATCGTTTATTGTCAAGATCTTTTACAACTCGTTTATTATCATGATATATTACCCACTGTTTTTCGATATTTTTACAACCGTTTACTATCACAATCTATATTCACAGTCTTTTACTATCACGATCTATAAACAACCGTTTATTATCATGATATATTACCCACCGTTTATTGTCACGATCTATTCACAACTGGTTTTTTTCGATCTATTCACGACCATTAACCATCACTATCTATAACCACAGTCGTTTATTATCACGATCTATAAACAAACGTTTATTATCATGATGTATTCACAACCCTTTACCATCACGATCTATAAACAACTGTTTATTATCACTATATGTAAACAAACGTTTATTATCCTGATCTATTCACAACCGTTTGTTATCAGGATCTGATACATAATTTATTATCACAATATGAGTATACAGAGTACGGTTAAGATAAGCTACCCAAGAATATTAACCACTGTGAAGAATTGTCGCTATAAATCTCAGCAATGAATGTCGCGACCCACACATTGATGTCATCATTTTCATGACGTTATGTTTGTAACGTTGGGGACCATTTTTCTTCCATTTAAGATGACTGTTCTTTTCATTAAACAAGCACATATGATACATATACTTATTTGAATAAAATGCTTAAGTTAATTATTTTGATAAATCAATTTAGTTATCTATGAAATTGAAGTATTTAAAGATAAATACAATATAAATACTGAACTGTTTTCAGATAGTATTATTAAACAATATGGTACGGACTTGAAATGATAAAACGCTGGCAGTTCAAAGCTTTAATAATGCATGGTGAGTATCGAGGAAAGTCGGGTTTATACAGGTGTTTCACCATAAACAATTAATCATCTTTTTTAAATTAAGATTATGATATAAAACATGTCGCCAACGAAATTGAATATAATATTGTTTGCCTTAAAAATGTTGGTGAACATGCGACATGTCGGAGAAAGCCTTTCCTTCGAATTCTTTACACGCCCTATAGAGGTAAGAGCTGGACGCCCATCATTGTCGACTGACCCGGGATGGAATTTACACTCCTCTCAACGTCTCAATACACAGCTTACATGTTTTATTATAGTCATATTATGTCTGTACATGCGGTCAATAAGACGACATGCTGTGTATTTCATTTTACAGTTATTGATATATAATCCTGATAACGATTTATGTCAGGTTATGAATAGATATGTACGACAAATATAAGTTATATCTTACCTTAGCTACATACCTATTGATATAGGCCCACCCTGGGGGACAGGTGACGCTACCACGGCGATAATAATTTTCTAAAGTTTAAAGTTATGAACCTATAGCAAATTAAACCATTTGTCTACAAGGGGTTTAAAGTTGCAGTAGATCCATATACAGACCCAGTGATGTATAAAGGTCAACGTTACCCCCGAACCCTGGTCTGGGGGCACACCCCGCGTAGGGATAAGTTACCTAAACTATACCCTACTTAAAAATCCTTTCCAATGACGTTAACTTTATATCTGTCGCTAATTACGTCATTGTGTGTTTCCCCACAGGTAGTCAGATAAACCTGACATCTACAGTTCAAACTAATCGAAAGTCTATGTCATTCATTGCTCAGATTAAACATACCTGTGTAGGACATACGCGATATGACAAGTTATAAAGACACGATCAATTTGTTTAAAGTTGATTCTAAATACCTAAATTACATATACATTGTGTTATTTCAACGTCTTTTTCTATACATTTTATATACAAATTGATTAAGTTTAACTTACAGTCCGTTTAAACCATTTTACAACCCTCCTCCATGTGCCAATACTTAGTACAATGCAGTAGCTAAGGGGGTATGATATCTTGCTGAGTCGTACTTTGTATTACTTTTGTTTTGTTTTTATGAACGAAATTGTGGATTTGGTTAATTTATCATTATCAAATTTGAATGATACACAAAAATATATGTTTTGATAATCCTGAATGACCAAACAATAGTTATTAAAACACTATGGGAGAAAACTGAAAAACAAATCAATGGTGTAACGTTATCAGGTATTATATCCTTTTTTAGTAAGTCACAACGAGAACTCAAGAAATAACATGACCTGAATATTCTACACAGATTAACATTTTTTCGTTGATTTTTTTTATTTTAAACACGTACCCGCCCTTTCGTTTAGCAATCTTAAACAGTCTTTTTTACTTTCCTTGCACGTTTGATCAGGGTGCACCTGGATCTTGCCGTGTCAGATATTCAAAACATACGTAACATATTTGAAAGCAAGTTAGTGCACTAAAATGGTAACGAAAAGAAAAGTTTGTTATCGCTGTATGAAAGTTAAATATTCCTGCTGGAGTGTCGAACAGCTTATAATAGGCATCCTTATTACAGCTTTTTAATTTCAAGTTTTTATATGCATGCCCACATTCTTGTTACTGAAAATCAGACCGGCTGATTAAAAGCTTAGACAGGGTACTATTAAAGTTACGCTTGCCTTTTATAGATCTTATATCGTTAACGAACCAAAGATACTCTCAACATAGAATAGAATTTTATAAGTTGTATTCTACCACAGCTTCTCCCCGTAACAATGACAATTATTTTGAAAATACATTGGCCTACATCTTATCAATATTTCACGTGAAATGAATGGTTTTGTAGTTTCGTGTATTGTCTGCTGTTTGTGTACATGTACCACCTGTCTGTCGCTAATACAGGTAAAACTCGCGTTGCAGAGAAAATACAAAGCGCTGACGTGAAGAAGATCCTTGATATAATCATTGTAATAGCGCTAACAAAATAAAATTGATAACAAACTTAACAAAGACTCTGATCGAAGTCAGCACATCAGTGAAAAGATGAGCTTGAGCGACCTCAGCAGCTTTTTTCTAATATCCCAATATAAATAGTCATTTGAAAGAAAATCAAGTACATTTATCAAAAACTTCAACCATTAAAGAATGTGGGGGTAACTTAATTATCCCCAAGGTGATGCTATTATGTACGAAGGATTACCATGATAAGCAGTCTACAGTGGCGGATCCAGAGACCTATCTGATGTTGTTTTTTTAATTTCCAGACAGACTTATATGTAACAATGAACTTACCTTGGGCTTGTTTGTAACTGGAATCTGACGAGGGTTTCTCGAGTACAGGTCAGCCTGTTTCCTAACAACCAGTCTTGTCGTAAAACGAAAGAGAAATGAACACGATGACGAAGAAAGTAAAGTTGACGCTTAGTGATATCACGGACTTAGATATAATTCCTTGATGATATAAGAAACCCGTTCGTTTTTCTCTCTGATCAGCGTGTGTGATTTCGTCGTTATTGTTGTTTTCTTTATTAAGACGGTGGACTGTGTGTAGGACTTACCGAGATGCCGTAATGTTTTGTGAGCGATGCAGAGATCGTTATTGTAGGGATAATCGGATCAATGGGTATGATGAGTGTTATACAAACTGCTAAGACCTCAATCGATTGTTGCTTTCGAACGAATGTTGTTTTTCGCTTTTGATTTATCACAACAAAAGTGCGGAAATGTTTTTATAAAACGAATGTGTAAACTCTCCTGGTAAGGGTGTGGATCAACGTGAGAAAGTCGACCCCTGGTAGTCGGGCCGTGGCGACGGGCGTGCCGACAATAGGACTGTTTTTATACCCGGCGATGTGCTATCACAACACCGCTCTGCTTGGTCCGGATATTCTCACCGCGATTGTTTTTACTGTTAAACGGGTATGGCGACGAGATTAACACTTGGTCGATATCTGTCTGCGTCGATCCGAGAACTCATGGTGATACCTTAGTGTGACTCTAACTGATGATTATATAACTAACTGATAATCTTCTGTGCTTATTTGATCGTTTTAGGCAGATAAATGATATTTCAGAAGTTTCAATGTTATTCAGCTAGAGATCCAATTAATCAAAAGGATCTTGAGCTCCCTGAAGTGTTTTGAATGAAATAAAAAAATATCCAGAAATATTGATAAAATTAAATAAAATTAATGATATTTAATAGTTTGTAAAATATATCAATTCTAAGGTTCAAATATTGACTCATTAAACACCACGAGAATCCATGGATATTATCAGCTCTAATTATAATTGCTGATCCTAATTACCGCAGTCGCTCAAATGTTGACAAAAGATTTTATTAGAAAAACTGCAGTCACCTCGAACGCTGTAAACAAAAACTTTAACGAAATATTATAAATGTATCCATTCGAGAAAAATACTTTGGGTCAAAGTTTTTTTGTCTAAAATGTAGTGACAGTGACCTGGACAGGAGCACCATGACAAACGATGTCGGTTGAGGTTTCTAGCTTTACTATCGGTTAGCATGTTGCTTATATTGGGTAAGACAGTTTTGTTTAATACCATGTCAGACAGCTTCACCTATATAAACTGCTATAATACTGCATAAACCGCGTCAGACAGCTTCACCTATATAAACTGCTATAATACTGCATAAACCGTGTCAGACAGCTTCACCTATATAAACTGCTATAATACTGCATATACCATGTCAGACAGGTTTACCTATATAAACTGCTATAATACTGCGTATACCGCGTCAGACAGGTTTACTTATATAAACTGCTACAATACTGCGTTTACCGCTTCAGACAGGTTTACCTATATATACTGCTACAATACTGCGTTTACCGCGTCAGACAGTTTTACCTATATAAACCGTACAATACTGCGTTGACCGTTTCAGACAGGTTTACCTATATATACTGCTACAATACTGCGTTTACCGCGTCAGACAGCTTTACTTATATAAAACTGCTACAATACTGCGTATAACGCGTCAGACAGGTTTACTTATATAAACTGCTACAACACTGCATATACCGCGTCAGACAGCTTCACCTATATATACTGCTATACTACTGTGTATACCGCGTCAGACAGCTTTACCTATATAAACTGCTACAATACTGCGTATACCGCGTCAGACAGGTTTTACCTATATAAACTGCTATAAAACTGCGTATACCGCGTCAGACAGGTTTACCTATATAAACTGCTACAATACTGCGTATACCGCGTCAGATAGGTTTTACCTATATAAACTGCTATAATACTGCGTATACCGCCTCAGACAGGTTTACCTATATAACCTGCTACAATACTGCGTATACCGCGTCAGACAGGTTTACCTATATAAACTACTATAAAACTGCGTATACCGCGTCAGACAGGTTTACCTATATATACTGCTACAATACTGCGTATATATAGGTAAACCTGTCTGACGCGGTAAACGCAGTATTGTAGCAGTTTATATAGGTAAAACCTGTCTGACGCGGTATACGCAGTATTGTAGCAGTTTATATAGGTAAAACCTGTCTGACGCGGTATACGCAGTATTGTAGCAGTATACCGCGTCAGACAGGTTTACCTATATAAACTACTATAATACTGCGTATACCGCGTCAGACAGGTTTTACCTATATAAACTGCTACAATCCTGCGTTTACGGCGTCAGACAGGTTTACCTATATAAACTGCTATAATACTGCGTATACCGCGTCAGACAGGGTTTACCTATATAAACTGCTACAATACTGCGTTTACCGCGTCAGACAGGTTTACCTATACAAACTGCTACAATACTGCGTATACCGCGTCAGACAGGTTTTACCTATATAAACTGCTACAATCCTGCGTTTACGGCGTCAGACAGGTTTACCTATATAAACTGCTATAATACTGCGTATACCGCGTCAGACAGGGTTTACCTATATAAACTGCTACAATACTGCGTTTACCGCGTCAGACAGGTTTACCTATATATACTGCTTCAATACTGCGTTTACCGCGTCAGACAGGTTTACCTATATAAACTACTATAATACTGCGTATACCGCGTCAGACAGGTTTACCTATATATACTGCTTCAATACTGCGTTTACCGCGTCAGACAGGTTTACCTATATATACTGCTTCAATACTGCGTTTACCGCGTCAGACAGGTTTACTTATATAAAACTGCTACAATACTGCGTATACCGAGTCAGACAGATTTACCAATATATACTGCTACAATACTGTTACCGGGTAGACAGTTTTATCTGGATATCATGGTATACTACACTACTAAAAGCGGACGAGGATTTTGTACTTTTACACACGTTTAAAAATGGGATTCCCTGTCTTATACAGGAACTATCATTACTCTTTTTAATACGACGATCACGTCCAAGATCTCCCTCACAGATATGTAAGTAAGTAGGCCTCAGTAATCTACACTCAATAGAAATCTATTTTACTTCGACAGATGTCAGTGTCTATATATAGCTACAGGACGCGTACGTGTCGGTATACTAGGAATACAGTCGAAATTTCTCGTCGAAGCCTGTATTTAAACTGACATTATTATTATTATTTACAGGGATGTTATTATATGTTTTTGATCAAATGACGTGATATATGTATGTTTTCCTTGACTAATTCATAGAAGGTCTCCACTTATACCTACCCTCCCAGGGACATCCCACTCATACCTACCCTCGGCCAGGGACATCCTAATCTAACCAAAGTTCAATGCCGAACAGTTCAAAGACAATTATAGGCGAAATAATTTTATTTCTAATTGTCAAACAATTTTAAAATATAAACTTACTAACAGGGGAATTACATTACCTACTTGTTCGTTTCATGTTTTTTAACGTCTGAAAAGCTATTAGGCGTCACCCTATATCAACACACTGAGTAATTGTTTCTATCACCTCAAAATGTGTACAGATTGTCTGAACATGTTTTTTTTTTATCTAAAATCTTATAGTTTTACTACTTACTTTTAAAAAGTAAACAATTCGTTTCGTTGTTTTAACGAATATGCACCTGGATACACTATGAGACATAACCTATATTTATATGTAGGTAAATAACGGGTTTGTTTTCCAGGTGAACAAATACACCTGTATATTCCTACCTGTGTCGCCACCATACCGGTACAAATAGGGCGCTGATTCATAATTAAGGCACAAAGTAACAGTTATATTACGTGTATTACGCTGTTTTATCATCATCCCTGAATCACGCACGTTGAAACACGCAATCCACATTCCTTTTTGCTCCACAGCCCAAGACAACAATACCTGTAAGTCGCCACAGCCCAACAGTAGCTCCAAGAATGTCTGTTAAACTCTGTCTGAAGCGGAGTTCAGCAAATGATGAACATCAGATCCAATGATATCGACGAACAAAATAATATGTATCTCCGGCGAATCATTACAAAGGAAAGATTCACTAAAATTGGATTTGTTTCGGTTACATGTAACCGATTGGTTTTGTTTCGGTAACATGTAACCAATTAGTTTGTTTCGGTTACATGTAACCAATTGGTTTTGTTTCGGTTACATGTAACAAATTGGTTTTGTTTCGGTTAGATGTAACCAATTGATTTTGAATTTCCTTTAAAGTAGAAATAGAATTCAGTGGTTTTCAGCATTCTGACGAACATTATGGTAATAATACGCTACCCCAAAGGTTAATACAAGCACTGTATGGTTAGTGTTGGAACTAATGATGTGGTAAACTCTCTAACGTTATACATCAATAAGTACAGTGGTAATACATCAATGAGTACAGTGGTAATACATCAATAACTACAGTGGTAATACATGAACTCGATGGTAATACATCAATAAGTACAGTGGTAATACATGAACTCGATTGTAATACATCAATAAGTACAGTGGTAATACATCAATGAGTGCAGTGGTATACATCAATGAGTACAGTGGTTATACATAAACTCGATGGTAATACATCAATAAGTACAGTGGTAATACATCAATAAGTACAGTGGTAATACATAAACTCGATGGTAATACATCAATAAGTACAGTGGTAATACATGAACTCGATTGTAATACATCAATAAGTACAGTGGTAATACATGAATGAGTACAGTGGTAATACATAAACTCGATGGTAATACATCAATAAGTACAGTGGTAATACATCAATAAGTACAGTGGTAATACATAAACTCGATGGTAATACATCAATAAGTACAGTGGTAATACATGAACTCGATTGTAATACATCAATAAGTACAGTGGTAATACATGAACTCGATTGTAATACATCAATGAGTACAGTGGTAATACATGAACTCGATGGTAATACATCAATGAGTACAGTGGTAATACATGAACTCGATGGTAATACATCAATAAGTACAGTGGTAATACATCAATAAGTACAGTGGTAATACATCAATAAATACAGTGGTAATACATCAATAAGTACAGTGGTAATACATGAACTCGATGGTAATACATCAATAGGTACAGTGGTAATACATGAACTCGATGGTTATACATCAATGAGTACAGTGGTGACACATGCACTCGGTGATAATACATCCATAAGCACAGTGGTAATACATCAATAACTACAGTGGTAATACATGAACTCGGTGGTAATACATCAATAGGTACAGTGGTAATACATGAACTCGATCGTTATACATCAATGAGTACAGTGGTCATACATGAACTCAATGGCAATACATCAATAAGTACAGTGGTAATACGTGAACTCGATGATAATACATCAATGAGTACAGTGGTGATACATGCACTCAGTGGTAATACATCAATGAGTACAGTGGTGATACATGAACTCGGTGGTAATGCATCAATAAGTACAGTGGTCATACATAAACTCGGTGGTAATACATCAAGAAGTACAGTGGTAATACATGAACTCGGTGGTAATACATCAATAAGTACAGTGGTCATACATGAACTCAATGGTAATACATCAATAAGTACAGTGGTAATACATGAACTCGATGATAATACATCAATGAGTACAGTGGTTATACATGAACTCGGTGGTAATACATCAATGAGTACAGTGGTGATACATGAACTCGGTGGTAATACATGTACATGAACTCAATGATGATAAATGAACTCAATGATGATAAATGAACTCAATGGCACCGATACCTTCCAACAGACAGAAACCGCTAACATGAGTTATAACCGCATCATCTTGCCTTTAACAAGCGGCTAGTGGAAACCTTTATATTGTGTTGTAATTGTTTGAGAAAGCAGTTTTCGTATTGCCGATCGTTTCGTTAGACATTCTTTATAGCGCTATCTCGACGTATTGTTCAACTATAGGGATTATCATTATATTATATATAATCTTCATGATTTTGTTTTCTATCCTAGGTACCATGCATTCGCCATTTACCATTTGTAATTATACAAACTGCTTTCACAAACAATTACAACACAAATCTTTTGGACACTCTGGACATTAGCGTATGATGCCAAATATAATGAACAAAGAACATGCGGAAATAACAAAGGTGCGCTACCTAAATGTGTTTGTACTGTTATCAAATTCTTCTATAAGGATTCTGGGGACAACTTTGGCGTGAAAGTTCCTGACAGGACACTGGTGGGGATGTTATGTGTAATGGGGCCAAAACAACACTACACAACACACATAAAGAGAAATAAGGAAACACTACATAAAATCGGCACCAATAGATTACAACACATTGATCCGTTCCCTCAAACAATGGCTGTGTGTTTAGAGATGGTAAGTCTCTCTTGACCCGATGACGTATGCACGTACATCGATTTCGAGGGTGTTGGTTAAAGGTCGAACTCTGGCACTACGTACATACCGATGTTCTTGTTTACTTTCGGTTTACTGGTATACACTTATATTTATTTGAACCTGACGTGAACTAGGAAACCTCTCCATAAAATCATGGGTGTGCCCTTTATTTCAATAAAAGCATGTTTTTGCCTGTTTCCACTCCACCTTGTCAGGAAATAAAAGCATGAATACCCGTCACATGTAACGACTAACTGGAGTTTGAGAGTAGGGACGCGTTCGTTTCTCCCCAGATGTTAAGCTTTAGGTAATAAATATCTACATGTCATGCAAACACACTTAAAAAGTGGAAACTACGTACTTATAACGGCTATAGATATTTATCATATCTTAAAACTATCACTTAACGAGATAGGGTACAGCGCGCACATGTACATGCACAGGTAAAATACCAAGCACAGGTATTTATGATATACCGTACATGTAGGGACAAATAACGGTAACAGGTACTACAGAAGTTCAAAGGTCAATCGATTTAAAAGTACAGCATGTTTCACTTTTTAATTCTATAACTGGGATATGGGATGGAGGCGCTCGCGACATTCCAGCACGCATCGTTACAGATTGGGATCAAAAAGAGGACAAGTAATCAATACGGGATAGTATCGGCATATATATATAGGTATATAGGTACCTCCTCAATGTAAACAGAATCTATCATATTTTTTGTTTCTTATCGTTAGTTTCTCACCGACTTTATATGGAAATATTATATAACAAGGTGAACATATTCAGTGTGGTCATCTTAGTAATGGTACGATCAGAGTACGAGGCCTTCTATAGTTCAGGAACGACAACTTTGTATGTGCTCAGGAGTCTCTTGGCGACACTTCAATTAATTTAGTTTGTTTTCGTTTAAACGTTTGAAGCAAACACAAGACACAACCACAATTGTTTGTGGGTATAAGAAGGCTCATTTGACGGGCTAGCATGCAGAATTATTTAATTGGAACGGTCTAATATGTCCAAATGCTTTACACTTCTTCCCAATTGAAGATGTAAATTACCGCTTACACAGGTACACACTTAACTTCTACATAAAGCACCCAGTTTTCAGCTTTACAGCATCTGTAACGACCCAGCTTTAAAACTTGTACGTCGATAGCGGGTTGGGGCGGTGCAATGATTACTGAGAGCCTCTCTGTCAGACATTTTTACCGACACGAACCATTAACCCGTGTGGTAATAGGGGGTCAATCCCGAGGTAGACAATACACATCTATAATTGATTCACCAGAACCGTGCTGATTGTCAGGTGAGAATGCGAAACAGGTTAATTGTTTTTTCTCAGTTTATTAAGGAAATGCACATGAAAAAGTCGAACCATAATGAGGGTATAGGTAGCACTGGCTATGACGAGGATATAAAGTGTATGTATTTCCTAACTAGAGTGACTTTACACACACTATTGGGAGTTTTCTGAGTGAGGGAATGCATCGTTTTATAAATTAAAGATGTATGACGCACTGCTTAAGTATGCGTATGGTTTGTGTGTCAGTTTTCTCCCTTTATAACGTACTTTTATCGTCACCATTATAAGACTGGCCCCGTCTCTAGAATATTGAATCATTTCGAAAAAAAACCTCTTATAATTTTAATCACTTGGACGTCTGATCCCTAGTTCTAAAGAAGGGGGAAATAGATTAATACACAGTAGAGGAGCATGTACCCTTAAGGATGGACCGCCACTGAATAGACGAGCACATATCTTTAAAGATTGGCCACCACTTTTACTGGCAATATGTTTCACTTCATTAAAGATATAAAGAGTTATGGTTACTTTTGAATAAACAAATTCTGAACTTTCCATGAAGCCTCCACTGCAATGAATTTATTAAAATAATAACCAAAATAATAATAAAATGTGCGAGATTTGATTTTGGGCAAAACAAGTGTCTACATTCATACAGCTGACGCCTAACATACGCAAAGACCGGTAGGATTGTGAACACAGTCGACGGAAGGCAAAACCTTACAAGAAATGCATATCAATATGTTTAAAAAATGCCGAAAAAGTCATGTCGAAGTGATCAATCAGTTAATATCGGTTATATGAAAGAAATTGCTCGACTTAGGCTGTCAGCTCACAAATTAAACATTGAATCTGGACGTTGTGTTGGCACTGTTAGAACTAATAGAGTATGTACAAAGTGTAATCTTAATGACATAGAAGACGAGTTCCATTTTGTTTTAGTTTGCACAAGATTTACAGATTTAAGAAGGAAGTATTTAAAATGTTACTATAAAAATAACCCAAGTGTATATAAGCTTGTTCAGTTACTTAATACACAGAATATTAAAGAATTATGTAATCTTGGAAAGTATCTGATAGCGGCAAATAAGCGCCGATCAGATATATGACAGTTTGTATGTGTGTATTGTTCATTCTCCTGTGACAAATGTGGCTTTTTGTACTTATGTAAATATCCTGTTTATTATATGTTTACACTGATAAGTCGCAAGACTTAAAGTTAATAAAGAACTTGAACTTGAGCATATTATATAAACATGAAAAGAAAAATTGTTTGGCGGATCTCTTTGACGTCCTTGAAACATCAATAGACAATACAGTTAGTTGTGCGCATGCCATATAGCCTCTGTGTACTTACTGAAGGTGAAAAAGATTATGGCATTGCATCGTCACAAATAATGTTTAGAACATTTTCCAATTGATACGTCAACATAAACAAGCGTCGTTCTAGGTCTCGTGTCGGGACGAATCTCGAGGACATGTTAGGTCAAACGATAACCTTGTAGACATGGAGTTTCGGAGACAATCTAACAGAACTTAAGACAATGTGATATCGGGTATAATTGTATAAAACGTACGTTGAATGGTTGGAATGTCCTGGATCGGTGTGTCTTACAACTTTTGTGTATCTCTCACACAGGGAACATGAGCCTAGTTATGTCGCCTCGTGTCGGATTGTAGAAGTACTTTTAATATTCGTCAACATGTTGATGAATTTTAAATAGTGTTTAAGGCTATTTCAGTATGTGAACCTTTTAATTTTAATCTTCAACTGTAATGCACACCAAGGGGTCAGTTATTGGTCAAAACTCTGCTGACAAACACATTGGCAAGCTTTACAGACACCGGACGTGTTTAGTACTTAGCTGAGGTTAGAACAAACATTTAACCCGCCACCACAAACATGGCGGCCATTGTTAGTTATACAATGCTATTTGTTATGACGAATGAGATCTATTGTAACGGTATTATACAATAATGCGTACCTGCTATAATCCCCAATCACAAATATGTGTACGCACTGCTGAGCTCATTCTAGTGCCAAAGTGGATCTACCTATCTCCGTTTTCATTCGTGGTCAAATAGTTGAAATATTTACATATCCTTTAATTGTTTCGATTCGCCCACAGACTGGCGTTGGCTAATTGTATTATGATATGATATTTGGCAATTTAGCAATTTACGAAAATTCGCATAAAATATTTCATTTTTTTTTAACAATAGTTTGTTATCGTCAATGTCATATGTCGTATATATTTGGTTGGGACAAAGCCTGTTTTTTAAACCAAAGATTAATTTTGGCATACTAAGATGCTTGATATAGGACCTGTTATTCACAGAAAACAGGTTCGTAACACGATACCACAATACATACTGTTACTACCAGATCAGGAACATCGGCTGTATCCGGCAGTTTATAACGGCATATGCATGCAAGATTGTGGTGCATTCACTTGTTACCTCTCGGTTGGATTATGGTAACGCCCTGATCTGTGGTATATCTGACAAACTAACTAGTCGTCTGCAGAGGGTACAGAACACTGCAATACGGCTGGTTACTCGTACTCGAAAGAGAGAGCACATCACACCTGTGCTATATTCATTGCACTGGTAACTTGTACGATACAGATCGCAGTACAAAATTTTGGTGTACACATACAAGGCACTGAATGGAACAGCCCCCAGTACCTACATGAGTTTGTTACCCTGTATCAGCCGTCACGATAACTGCGATCGGAGTCAGAATCATTGTTGTGTGTCCCAAAATCTCGTACTGCGACATATGGAAACCGGTGCTTTGGGAGGGTTTCGGCCATGTTGTGGAATAGCTTATCTTTTGCTATTAGAAAGCCAAAAACCCTTGCCAAATCCAAGAAGGACATCCAAACGCACCTGTTCACGTCTGCATTTTAGGCTCATTGCAAAGACGTCATGTAAATACCACCCTTTATTTATTCATTTATGTGCACATTGCGATGACTATCTGCTTGCCTAATGTATAAAAGTGATTGTGAGCCTTTTGTTTTTGTTTCACAATTATAACTAATACTATTATCCATATGTTGTAAAGTGATTTAGAGTAATTTTACAAATAATATAGGGTGCTATATGAATGCTGTAGATTATTATTATTATTACATACTGCGGAATTCGTTTGAAATCGGAAAATAAAATACATTTTTGCGGAAACGCAACCGATGAAATAAAAAAAGCCAGAGAGAGTTGTGAAATAGTTAAATAGTTTGTTATTGCTATAACTGACCATGTTTATGTGTTTTATGATGTATACATGGGTATATAAAAGGGGGACATCTCCAAGCAGGATAAACGTATACATTTTGTTCTGAGAATTAAATACTTCCCACACAGTCATTGTCGTTCGATAAAACGACGTACTTTGGTTTGACTTCGTATATACGCGCAGCAGTCACTTACGTCGAAGTCTTCACAAACACGTCAACAACAAAAGCACAAGAAACCGCAGAAGCTCATTAACCCGAAATCAAATCAATGTTTACAAACATCCTGTTGTACTCGACCAGCTGATTCACGTTTAAATCATGATTTTACGACACGTACAACAAGTTCGGGGTTTAACTTCGTCCCGATAAGTTCTATATCCGGTTTCATTTGCTAGACAATCTCCTTGAATGTGCTATGAAGCACGGACTTTTTTTATAACATTATCTACCCTTTATCATGGCATTTCAATCTACACGTAGATGCGCCATACAGGGACAGTGGGAAAAACCTGAGAGTTTTAAAAAACAATTTTTTACATGTTGATAATTTAAAAGTGGATTTTTAAACTAAGATATTGCAGCCGTCGGTGTTTGTAGTATAAGCATTGATGTCTCGAGTGTAAACATTGGTATTCATGGTGTTAATATAGACGTCTGTAGTGTTAATATAGACGTCTGTAGTGTTAATATAGATGTCTGTAGTGTTAACATTGATGTCTGTAGTGTTAACATAGATGTCTGTAGTGTTAACATTGAAGTATGTAGTGTTAATATAGATGTCTGTGGTGTTTACATTGAAGTATGTAGTGTTAACATAGATGTCTGTAGTGTTAACATAGATGTCTGTAGTGTTTACATTGAAGTATGTAGTGTTAATATAGATGTCTGTGGTGTTTACATTGAAGTATGTAGTGTTAACATAGATGTCTGTAGTGTTTACATTGAAGTATGTAGTGTTAACATAGATGTCTGTAGTGTTAACATTGAAGTATGTAGTATTAATATAGATGTCTGTAGTGTTAACATTGATGTCTGTAGTGTTAACATAGATGTCTGTAGTGTTAATATAGATGTCTGTAGTGTTAACATAGATGTCGCTAGTGTGAACCTTGATGTCTGTAGTGTTAATATAGATGTCTGTAGTGTTAACATTGATGTCTGTTGTGATAACATTGATGTCTGTAGTGTTAACAGAGATGTCTGTAGTGTTTGCATTGATGTCTGTAGTGTGAATATAGATGTCTGTAGTGTGAGCATAGATGAGTGTTAACATTGATGTCTGTTGTGATAACATTGATGTCTGTAGTGTTAACATTGATGTATGTAGTGTTAACATTTATGTATGTAGTGTTAACATTGATGTCTGTTGCGTTAACATTGATGTATGTAGTGTTAACATTGATGTCTGTAGTGTTTACATTGATGTCTGTTGTGATAACATTGATGTCTGTTGTGTTTACATAGATGTCTGTAGTGTTAACATTGATGTCGATAGTGTTAATATAGATGTCTGTAGGGTTAATATAGATGTCTGTAGTGTTAATATAGACATCTGTAGTGTTAATATAGATGTCTGTATTGTTAACATTGATGTCTGTAGTGTTTACATTGATGTCTGTAGTGTGAGTATAGATGTCTGTAGTGTGAGCATAGATGTCTGTAGTGTTAACAGAGATGTCTGTAGTGTTTACATTGATGTATGTAGTGTTAACATTTATGTATGTAGTGTTAACATTGATGTCTGTAGTGTTTACATTGATGTATGTAGTGTTAACATTGATGTATGTTGTGTTAACATTGATGTCTGTAGTGTTTACATTGATGTCTATAGTGTTAATATAGATGTCTGCAGTGTTAACATTGATGTCTATAGTGTTTACATTGATGTATGTAGTGTTAACATTAATGTATGTAGTGTTAACATTGATGTCTGTTGTGATAACATTGATGTCTGGAGTGTTAATATAGACGTCTGTAGTGTTAATATAGACGTCTGAAGTGTTAATATAGATGTCTGTAGTGTGAACATAGATGACTGTGGTGTTAACATAGATGTCTGTAGTGTTTACATAGATGTGTGTAGTGTTAACATAGATGTCTGTAGTTTTTACAGTGATGTCTGTTGTGATAACATTGATGTCTGTAGTGTTAATACAGATGTCTGTAGTGTTAATATAGACATCTGTAGTGTTAATATAGATGTCTGTATTGTTAACATTGATGTCTGTAGTGTTTACATTGATGTATGTAGTGTTAACATTTATGTATGTAGTGTTAACATTGATGTCTGTAGTGTTAATACAGATGTCTGTTGTGTTAATATAGACGTCTGTAGTGTTAACATAGATGTCTCCAGTGTTAACATTAATGTCTGTAGTGTTAATATAGATGTCAGTAGTGTTAACATTGATGTCTATAGTGTTAATATAGATGTCTGCAGTGTTAATATAGATGTCTGTAGTGTTTACATTGATGTCTGTAGTGTGAGTATAGATGTCTGTAGTGTGAGCATAGATGTCTGTAGTGTTAACAGAGATGTCTGTAGTGTTTACATTGATGTCTGTTGTGATAACATTGATGTCTGTAGTGTTAATATAGTTGTCTGTAGTGTTAACATAGATGTCTCCAGAGTTAACATTAATGTCTGTAGTGTTAATATAGATGTCAGTAGTGTTAACATTGATGTCTATAGTGTTTACATTGATGTATGTAGTGTTAACATTGATGTATGTTGTGTTAACATTGATGTCTGTAGTGTTAACAGAGATGTCTGTAGTTTTTACAGTGATGTCTGTTGTGATAACATTGATGTCTGTAGTGTTAACATTGATGTCTCTAGTGTTAATATAGATGTCTGTAGTTTTAATATAGATGTCTATAGTGTTAATATAGATGTCTGCAGTGTTAATATAGATGTCTGTAGTGTGAACTTAGATCTCTGTAGTGTTAACATAGATGTCTGTAGTTTTTACAGTGATGTCTGTTGTGATAACATTGATGTCTGTAGTGTTAACATTGATGTCTGTAGTGTTAACAGAGATGTCTGTAGTTTTTACAGTGATGTCTGTTGTGATAACATTGATGTCTGTAGTGTTAACAGAGATGTCTGTAGTTTTTACAGTGATGTCTGTTGTGATAACATTGATGTCTGTAGTGTTAATACAGATGTCTGTAGTGTTAACATAGATGTCCGTAGTGTTAACATTGATGTCTGTAGTGTTTACATAGATGTCTGTAGTGTTTACATTGATGTCTGTTGTGATAACATTGATGTCTGTAGTGTTAACGTAGATGTCTGTAGTGTTAATATAGACATCTGTAGTGTTAATATAGATGTCTGTATTGTTAACATTGATGTCTGTAGTGTTTACATTGATGTATGTAGTGTTAACATTGATGTATGTTGTGTTAACATTGATGTCTGTAGTGTTAATACAGATGTCTGTAGTGTTAACATAGATGTCCGTAGTGTTAACATTGATGTCTGTAGTGTTTACATTGATGTATGTAGTGTTAACATTTATGTATGTAGTGTTAACATTGATGTCTGTAGTTTTAATATAGATGTCTGTAGTGTTAATCTAGATGTCTGTAGTGTTAACATAGACGTCTGTAGTGTTAATATAGACGTCTGTAGTGTTAACATAGATGTCTCCAGAGTTAACATTAATGTCTGTAGTGTTAATATAGACGTCTGAAGTGTTAATATAGATGTCTGTAGTGTGAACATAGATGTCTATAATGTTAACATAGATGTCTGTAGTGTTAATACAGATGTCTGTAGTGTTAACATAGATTATAGATGTCTGTAGTGTGAACATAGATGACTGTGGTGTTAACATAGATGTCTGTAGTGTTAATACAGATGTCTGTAGTGTTAACATAGATGTCTGTAGTGTTAACATAGATGTCTCCAGTGTTAACATTAATGTCTGTAGTGTTAATATAGACGTCTGTAGTGTTAATATAGATGTCTGTAGTGTTTACATTGATGTCTGTAGTGTTAAGTAGTGTTAATACAGATGTCTGTAGTGTGAACTTAGATCTCTGTAGTGTTAACATAGACGTCTGTAGTGTAAATATAGATGTCTGTAGTGATTACATTGATGTATGTAGTGTTAATATAAATGTCTTTAGTGTGAACATAGATGACTATGGTGTTAACATAGATGTCTTTAGTGTTAATATAGACGTCTGTAGTGTTAACACTGATGTCTGTAGTGTTACCATAGATGTCTGTAGTTTTAACATAGATGTCTGTAGTGTTAACATTGATGTCTGTAGTGTTTACAGTGATGTCTGTAGTGTTAACATAGACGTCTTTAGTGTTAACATTGATGTCTGTAGTGTTAATATAAATGTCTGTAGTGTGAACATAGATGTCTATAATGTTAACATAGATGTCTGTAGTGTTTACATAGATGTGTGTAGTGTTAACATAGATGTCTGTAGTGTTAACATCTATATTAACACTACAGACGTCTCTGTTAACACTACAGACATCTGTATTAACCCTACAGACATCTGTATTAACACTCCAGACATCAATGTTAACCTACAGAAATCTATATTAACACTACAGTCATCTATGTTAACACTACATACATCTATATTAACACTATAGAGTTAACACTACAGACATATATGTTAACATTATAGCCATCTATGTTCACACTACAGAAATCTATGTTAACACTACCCACATCTACCTTAACACTACCCACCTCTATCCTAACACTACAGACATCTGTATTAACACTACAGACATCTGTATTAACCCTACAGACATCTGTATTAACCCTACAGACATCTGTATTAACCCTACAGACATCAATGTTAGCACAACAGACATCTATATTAACTCTACAGACATCTATGTTCACATAGATGTCTGTAGTGATAGCATATGTCTGAAGTGTTAATATAGATGTATGTAGTGTTAACAGAGATGTCTGTAGTGTTTACAGTGATGTCCGTTGTGATAACATTGATGTCTGTTGTGATAACATTGATGTCTGTAGTGATAGATGTCTGTAGTGTAAACATTGATGTCTGTAGCGTTTACATTGATGTCTGTAGTGTTAGCATAGATGTCTGTAGTGTAAGCATAGATGTCTCTAGTGTTAACAGAGATGTCTGTAGTGTTTAAATTGATGTCTGTAGTGTTTAACATAGACGTCTTTAGTGTTAACATTGATGTATGTAGTTTTAATATAGATGTCTGTAGTGTGAGCATAGATGTCTGTAGTGTCAATATAGATGTCTGTAGTGTGAGCATAGATGTCTGTAGTGTGAACTTAGATGTCTGTAGTGTTTACATTAATGTCTGTAGTGTTTACATTGATATGTCTGAAGTGTTAATATAGATAGATGTCTGTAGTGTAAGCATAGATGTCTCTAGTGTTAACAGAGATGTCTGTCGTTTTTACAGTGATGTCTGTAGTGTTAACACAGATGTCTGTAGTTTTTACAGTGATGTCTGTAGTGTTAGCATATGTCTGAAGGGTTAATATAGATGTCTGTAGTGTGAGCATAGATGTATGTAGTGTTAATATAGACGTCTGTAGTGTTAACATTGAAGTCTGTAGTGTTAACATTGTTGTATGTAGTGTCAAAATTGAAGTCTGTAGTGTTTACATTGATATGTCTGAAGTGTTAATATAGATAGATGTCTGTAGTGTTTACATTGCTGTCTGTAGTGTTAACATAAATGTATGTAGGTAGTGTTTACATTGATATGTCTGAAGTGTTAATATAGATAGATGTCTGTAGTGTTAGCATAGATGTCTGTAGTTTTAACATAGATGTCTGTAGTGTTTACATTGTTGTCTGTAGTGTTAACATATATGTCTGTAGTGTTAACATAGATGTCTGTAGTGTTAACATAGACGTCTGTAGTGTTAATATAGATGTCTGTTGTGTTAACATTGATGTCTGTAGTGTTAGCATATGTCTGAAGTGTTAATATAGATGTCTGTAGTGTTAATATAGATTTCTGTAGTGTGAACATAGATGTCTGTAGTGTTAACATAGATGTCTGTAGTGATTACATTGATGTTTGTAGTGTTAATATAGATGTCTGTAGTGTTAGCATAGATGTCTGTAGTTTTAACATAGATGTCTGTAGTGTTAACATATATGTCTGTAGTGTTAACATTGATGTATGTAGTGTTAACATTAATGTATGTAGTGTTAACATTGATGTCTGTTGCGTTAACATTGATGTATGTAGTGTTAACATTGATGTCTGTAGTGTTAACATAAATGTATGTAGTGTTAACATTGATGTATGTAGTGTTAATATTGATGTCTGTAGTGTTAATATAGATGTATGTAGTGTTAACATAGATGTCTGTAGTGTTAACATAGATGTCTGTAGTGTTAACATTGATGTCTGTAGTGTTAACATAGATGTCTGTAGTGTTAATATAGATGTCTGTAGTGTTAACATAGATGTCTGTAGTGTTAACATTGATGTCTATAGTGTTAACATTGATGTCTGTAGTGTTAACATTGATTTATGTAGTGTTAACATAGACGTCTGTAGTGTTAACATAGATGTCTGTAGTGTTAACATTGATGTCTGTAGGGTTAATATAAATGTCTGCAGTGTTAACATTGATTTATATAGTGTTAACATAGATGGCTGTAGTGTTAACATGGACGTCTGTAGTGTTAACATTTATGTATGTAGTGTTAACATTTATGTATGTAGTGTCAATATAGATGTCTGTAGTCTTAACATTGATGTCTGTAGTATTAACATAGATGTCTGCAGTGTTAACATAGATGGCTGTAGAGTTAACATTGATGTCTATAGGGTTAACATTGATGTCTGTAAGTATTACATTGTTTGTTATCGAGCGAGTTACGCTCTGTCAGGTAAATCATTTCACAATTGCAATAACAATAACTCCTGCAAAAAGTTCCGTTATTTTTCAAGGTAGACAACTCTCATCAGGATCAAAATGATTGTAAAATGTAAAATAAATGAATTATGAAGGCTTTGTGTGCATTTGGTTATTTTTTTTATTCTTTTTTGTATGAAACTATATGTCCTGTATGGTTTTAGCTTGGAAATATTACTTTTATTCATAGAATTTCAATAAAAAAACACTTTGTGTAACGTGTTTAAGATATTTTATGATAAATAAAATATGTGTAGGGTTGATTAGCAATGCTTCTTTTCATTATTTAATTGTTGTAATAGTTTTGAACAATCTGAAAATGTGAAAGGGTTAAATTTGACAAAAATTCAATTTTTCGGTATTTTTTACCAAAAAATTCCCAAGTTTATCGGAATGCTTAGATTGTCATAAAATCATCTCTACATAGTGACATACCCATTATGTGAAACTTTCATTGAATTCTGATGGTTAATTGTAAAAGGGTGGAGCCTCCTTAACATGGTTGTCAAATTGTGTTAGCATTTTGTAAACCTTCCTTGTATACGTCTGTCACTGTTAGGATAGCTCAAGTTAGTGATAATATGGAACACTTTTCAATGAAGTATAGCAATGGATCGAACTTAGTGTTTTGTTTCATGAATCTCTGTCGCTGTTGACTTCGACATAAAATGTACAATTTTTCACTCTTTTGAAATGTGCTATTCCGACGACTTATACAATTCTTGCTATCGATAAATATTCCCTCAAACAACTTACCATATTTGAAAATTATTTCAGAAATCAATGGTGAAAATTATAGATTTAGAAACGAGACGGTCGTTAAAATATCGGACCTGTTTTCAGGTTTTACTCCATCCCGATTTGAAACCTCTCGTCAGCTATATGTAAGATGTCTGTTTATCTTTACTCATTTCGCTAGATTTAAAATTTTGTATTTTAGATAATACCGAATCGTTATGTTAAGACCAGATATGGGATATTTTATTCAGCTTAGTAAGTTTACAATAACTACTCAGAATTTCGAAATACAAAGTCAACTATAACAAATTAAACATTTGTGTAGTAAAACATACAAATTAACCCTTAGAATTGCGAGTCAAAATACCAGTCCTTAGTGCTTAAATTCCTCTTATTCAACACAAGGATATTTATGTTGCGGTTTTTAACTTACCTTGAAGAAAGTATATAAAAACCTATCGGATCAGAACATTACTAACAATTTTTCTATTACGAAATGTTTCTATTTTCGTGTCAAAGAAAAGAGGATTTGACAAAGCTCACCTCGAAGAGCATTTAAATTAGAGTAATACGTGGGAAAAATATTTAACGAGATTGGCCCACAATGTCAAATGGTATGGGGTCAAGTTTAAGAAGCTACACGGTAAAAGTCAGCATTGATCTGCTTTGTATAGGCTCTGTGGACCTTTAAGGCAAAGAGACCCTGTTATGACTCGACCACAATTTCAGTAATATTATTAGAATACGATATTTATAACGTCACATAGTTGGACGGGATTATATACAAGTTGTATGTATATTTAAACCTACAAAAGTTAAAGGTATTAGGTAAATATTGGCGGATCCTTCGGGTGTGGCTTAACCATCCCATCCCTAATATAGGCTGTTTTAGATAGGTCAGCTTTTCGAAAATATGTCGTTTTAAAATAGAAGCTAGATTAAAATAAAGTTTTATTGCGAAGGGAATTGTTAATATCGGTAAATACAATGTAGAATATTTAATATTCACAAGGATGATTATCTACTTCTGTCCGGTAGAATTATATTGACAAGTTATAAAATGTTTTCGAATTTCAGTAAATATCTCTTTATATTGTATTAAAATACGAAAAAAATATGATATAACGTTTCCGATAACATAGATAACCATTGGTACGGTAGATGATCTTACTAAGAGAGTGTATAAACAGCCTAATGGGGTGTCGAGGTAAACGGGAATCTGTCTGTCGGGTAGAGTTATTGTTAACAGAAAGTTGTCCAAAATGACATTACAGCTGTTGTGGATGTGCCACAAAACTACGAGGCGACATGCCGTGAATTACTCCATCAGCTGTCTTTGGACTTAAAAATGTGTTGGAATACTATATATAGACATACACGTACACGTGCTGTCTCTGTAATACGGTTGTAGTCGTACAGGTGTGCAGCTTTAACTTATAGCTTCACAAATCTTAAACTTAAATCTTAATTTTTGATATTGCTTCAGATGTTTCCCGGTCAGCTTTTTTATAATTAAATCGTCTTCGATGTTTAATGTCAACAGTTTGATGTATTTCCACAACGTATGAGTATTTCTCTCTGACACTTCTGAAAATATAACTTCTACATATCGTAATAATTCAGATAAGAATTGAGGAACTGTGAATTTTTCAAAATTGATAACTTTAATGATAACTGGACTAGAGTTTCAATTTCAAGGGTCAGAGATGGCTAAATTAAAACAAGTAAACAATACTTTGGACCTGCGAGTTTTGGTCAAGTACATGTATCTCAAAGTTTTCAACTGCTAACCACTCCTGCCAAAATATTGACTATAAGTCTTAGAGAAGCATTTGTTCTTGGCCTACATATTCGTACCTTTAAGTAGAATTTGTGAGGGAGTTGAGTCTGTAGGTAAATGTAAGTATGTTCCTCTCACGCTTAAATTAACATTGGGCAATGACCTTGTTGTACGGAATCAGTATATGTAAATGTAGGTGAAGGGCTGACTTTAAGAACCCGTTAGGGATATTGTAAACTGATTCTCGATAAGTCAATGTGAACACAGACGCCTATGGGTATATAATCCGTACCCTATCGCTGTAGACCATCCCTTTAAATACGCCAGTACGACACTGGAGCAGTGGTAGAAAAGTTTTGTTAGATTGAAAATATTTATTTTTAGCAGACAATAATTTCAAAACCTAAACCGTTATTCGTTGTGAATATTGTAAAAAGGCAGTGAAGCTAAGACTCAAAACATGTCCGAAATCTATCCAAGAATTAAAACTTGACCTTATATCATTGGACAATGATGAAGCTTACCGATCTGTGTCAGTTCTCCAGAGTTGTGGGTATTGATAATGAATGGACTAGTTCCGATTCTACGCGATACGCTTTGTGATGCGATTATGCTTGAAATTATTCCAACGTGCTAAAGACTAAATACCTAATTGGCATCTGTGACGTCAATAAGGTAGCAAAGTCATCTCCACGGTAGGCAGTTTTTTGTGTATTAATTAGACAGGGGTTTTGAGACCAGACAAACCCGGGACATTGTACCGATTAAATGTCATTGACCATCGTAAATATATTCATTTGAGTTGTATGGGTTAGACAGAAGCTGTTAATAGACCGTGTCAGATTTCCAGTTTGGATGCACCCCCTCCACAAAATACATAATCCTTTAGTAAAGATGGGTGGCATTGCTGACTAGATTATGATTACTCAGCAAACACGAGGCACGGGTTATCAGCAAGACCACTTCATACCCGAGTCCTCAAAACGGCAGGTGTAACTAGACCACGTGATGCAATATTTCACTTTTCCGTGTCAGCCCTAACATAGTGACCCACAAGACTATTTCATTGAAGACATTCCGCGATTGTTAAACAGCCCCAAATATGCAAAAAGTCTGTTCCTGTGAATGGGAGGTCAGCGGCGCCGAGACGTTCTCGGTTTAATATCCTTTTAGGTGAATCGAGCCGCCGGATGTACTAGTTATCACGAGGAGTCTGCCCTCCCCTCGGTATTCTAGCTTCTGTGATTAACTGTAACCGGTCTTTTCATCTATCAGTGTGTCAATACAGGGGTGATGAGGGAGGATTTCTCGCCGTTAAAACACACACAATACACTTGACCCTGCCGTCATGAGACTTTTGGCCAAGGTCAAATACTCTCAAGGTCGTCACATACCTGTAGGCTATCCAGCTGCCGGCCTTTCTTACCTGTAAACACTTAATCAAAGATTCCACAGCTTGCAACTGTTAATTTCATTATTAATTGTAAGACGACTATATTTGATTTCTCTTGATGTTTATTTATACGTACAATGTATATCGCACTCTCTCCTGAATATCAAACCTCACGTGACTTGGTTTGGGTTACATTAAATGAGCTGTAAAAGTTAAAAATGATACCTGTGTTTATGCCGAGAGATATGAAGCCAACCATACCTCACCGTTCGGTAACAGGATAAAGGGGGTTTAGTAAAGTTAAGCGTGTTACACCTGTAGCATAACCATACCCGGTCTATTGGCACTCCATGTACCGTCTTCAACACAACTCCACGATAAACAAACAATCATTATTCTACACCTTTTTATTTCATTTGGAAGCAGCTGTAAGAAGACTTTTATCTCTTTGTCCCTCGTCACCAACTTATAGAATACAGCAAGGATTTCACCACACTTCCTGTACTACTCCTGTACAATGTGCAACGCATTGAAAATGTTTCTACGTCAGCATAAAAGTCAGGATCCAGTGGAACTTAGTTCTGTGTCACCGTTAATTGGTGTTGTGTCGGGGATGTGTGACACAACACACGTATCCCCTACCCAACCATTTAGTCATATAGTCTAAAGGTTGAATAATCAAGTCCCAATACTCATTAATCAAAATATTCTATTTTTGATCTTAACTTCAACTAACCCTAACACCAGCTACAAAGGGTTTAATCTAAAGCCA
Organism: Mizuhopecten yessoensis; assembly: GCF_002113885.1. NCBI lineage: Eukaryota > Metazoa > Mollusca > Bivalvia > Pectinida > Pectinidae > Mizuhopecten > Mizuhopecten yessoensis. Next base: position 775,369 of record NW_018407357.1, read on the forward strand.
AATCAACTTTAACCTTAACTCAACCTCAACCTTAAAACCTAGAATCTAATTCCGCGCTGAAATTAAACGAACATTCTAAACTACCTTTACCACAACTAGTAAAATCAATTTATTTAAATAAAACTTACCCTAATATCAACCAGCCTTGGTCTCATGACCTTAACCTTGACTAACCTTTAACCTTGATTACATTGTCGTAAGTAGAACATTGGGAGAGGAGCGGGGAGGTGAGGGGCCTGTCCGACCGGAAGTGGGGAGTCTACTAGAACATTGGGAGTCTAGAGGGGAGTTGATGGGACGAGTCCGACCGGAGGTGATGGGACGAGTCCGACCGGAAGTCGGGAATCATAGAAGTGGGTGGGTCTCTGTGTGTAAGGTGATTGAACTATCTCACTGGTGATGTTTGTACCTAGGTTAAGGGGAATATTGCCACTGGGAGCCACATATGTTTGTGGATCTATGTGGTTTGGATGATGGGACTATTCTAACCGGGATTGTATGTCGTAGACAGGACTGATCAATTTAGACAAAGCGTAGACAGAGAGATGGGTTTCTGTCTCTATGGTGTAGGGGTAACATGATACCGGGACTGGGTGGCCGCAGTCTAACGGTCAATGTAATTGTGTTCGGACGGTAACAAAACTGTGGTTCACAGGGTACATAGTACTTTGATGAAACTCGAAAGTAACGTGATCAAAGGGTTATACCGAACAGATGTACAACGTGTAGGTGTGATACATTTACTTCAGTAAGGTGATATAGGCCTGATGTATTACCGACACCCATATCTACACACTGTACTGTCTACTACCTAGGAGAGGGTCGACGTTCCTCGAGGACCTGTTAAAACCCTCGGCCCTGGTAGGATATCGTGTTAATATCCAAACCACTTCCCCTTCTCGACGCGTGAAAGATGTATTGAAATTTAAAATCTCAAAGTGATATCAATTTTTCATGACGTGAATTACTGGGGAGATTTGTTAGTGTGTAAACAACCATATCGACATTACATGTCGAGTCATATACCCTCAAGCGCAGCTGTCCGAATTCTTGACCGCTATCCAAGTAACGAAGTAGGGGGAGGGGTATCTGTTTCCTGAGGGTCAAGATGTCGCATGCCATTCAAGACATGTAGTCTGTACGAAGTGACACGCGTTCACTGTCTGTCACCAGGTCCCTGTTTCCTTCCCATTGTCCAGTCTCCTCCCTACCATTGTCCGTCCATTGCTCGCCTTCCCGTCCCGTTGTCCAGTCCCAGCCATTGTCCAGTAAGTCAGGACGGTGCTCTCGTGCCATCATTCCTTAGCAGGTCACACGACTTGTGTCCGTGAAATTTGACCGGAATTCAAACAGATGGACAATTTGAAATATTTTAACATCTTTAGTCAAAAGGTCAGTAACGTTTGCCGAGGGCTACTGGGGCGAATAGTTTGTCTGACTGTCACCTTAGCGCACAATGGATAGTGTTAGTGAGTGATGAAGTCATGGCCGGGGTAGAATAGGGATGTTTAGGAATCCACGGTAAACAAAACTGCTCTAAAACACTCACTAAGATAGGTGTGACAATGGCCCGTAATATCTATTTGTCATATTTCATTTTTCTACTGATTTTTTGTTCACGCTTAATAATAGATTACCATATGTAACGTCGAAAATAAAGCATTTTTTCCATACACGGGTACTGTATAACTTCAAACAGTTGTCCCAAAGTTGGCACCACTTGCAGTATAAACAGAGAAGGGGGACTCTATCAGTTCGGCCGAGTGCGTACAAAGGTCTGCTTAAAAAAAATATCAATATCGTTTGAATTGGTCAATTTGCACATAACTGTATATAAACTCTTAAGCGTGTATAAATATTTGTATACTTAATTAGCGTTTAAGTGCATGCTTATAGATTGGTAACTTGAACGAAAGGTTTATTTTAAATATTTCATGGAAACTGATTATTGACAAGTTGTTGGTCAATTATTGTAGCAGAACCATTGTATAAGTGTCAAACAGCAACAGCTGCTCAATATTTCATTCAAATAAACATTTTGAAAATTGCACAAAAATACGTAAGCGAAGAAATACTACACACGGACCATTGTCAGAGCCTCGACCGATGTCTCTGTCTGGTCACGTGACTATACTGTCCGCCAAAACACACGAGGAAACGTATGGAGCGATGGTGATGCATGGCGACGGAGCAAAAGGGCGAGATAACGTTAACCCGATGGCGAGTGAGCTATTTTTCTCTTTATGTTTTGTTCCGTTATTTTGTCACGCCCGATCGTTCGCCATTGCATTTTGCTCCATCAGTCATTCCCCATTTCGTTTGGTCTCCTACCCTCCTTCGGGTTGTTCAACCTGTGCAGGTCCGGAGAAAAGAGTAAGCCTGCTGTACACGGTAACATGACGTAGGAGGCGTCTTATGTGGGGTCCCTGTAGAGTCGGGGATTTTCTTTGATGTCTTCTACATGTATTTTGGGGACATCCAGTAAACCAACATTGATCTGCAGTCCCAATTGCCACAGATGTGATAGATATTTTTCCTTTTCTCACTTCCCCACTCATTCTTTTTGATGGTTTCTCCGTAGGCACTCGTTTGTACATGACCTTGGCAGTTGCAGGGAGATTTAACCCCAAACAAACTAAAAAACGACAAAACAATTCTTCAGGTAATTACACTCCATCGGACGAATGAGTGATACTTGACACACATAGAATTCCATACTTTGTCACATTGCTGTGTATCGTTTAAGATAATATTATTGTTTAATATTATCATGCATTCAATGGTTCCTGTTAAACCCAATACAAAGTTTTTATCTCAGATTTAAAATCGTTTAATTAGTGTTTGGATGGTAATTGCATTTCGTAGCTATATTTCTCTCTCTCTCTCTCTTTCTAGACACACGCCTAAACTACATGTATAAGCTCAGAGCACTTATAGACGCCAGTCTGATTTATCTTTGATCTGTGTGTGTAAAATAAATATTTTTATTAATCTATTTCAAGACTTCACAGGTAATAATTATTCAATTTCAAATTTAAATAAGCGATTTTTTCGATATAATTGACTTGTGAAAATAAAACATGAATCATTAAAACTAATATATATAGGTGTCTTTGAAGTCGCCATCAGGACGGAGTTTACAGACCCCTAAAATAGCACATATCAAAAGTTATAAATAATAAAAAGAGGAAAATATAGTGAACAAAGCAGACTGTAACTACACTAAAGGGGTGAGAAATATAATCAAACGCGTTTTGAAAGAAACACAGAAATCCGCCCGGCAAGGTAATGTAATCGGGAGCCATGAACTCGTCAATAGGTGATCAGGTGTGACAGGTGAGTTAGATACCTGTTGTTAGGTCTGTGGTACCCCTATCTATACATATCTCAACTGTTTATATTCCTTCCTGGTTTAGCTTTTACTCCCAAAAACATGTTACGCTCGTCAGCAATTAACTTATTTAATTTTGACTTTTTTTTATATTAAAAATTTCATTACGCGATAATATCTGATCAAGATAACAGGTTTTTTTAACTGTAAATACATGAAATGCAATATTTATTATCCAAATTACAAAACCACCATTTCGGAATTGAAAAAGTATAGCCTGATAGGATAACACTCAAATAGGACAATTTACTGCGTGCTCATCATCGCTACACACGTGTCGTCGAGTAGCTAACGAGGGAGCGTTTCCTCTTCGACACGGAAGTGATCTGTTTTATTTTCCAGTGTTTCACCAATACCTTTCGAGTTTTTATTTGAACACTGACCGGTTGTTTCGAGACAGCTGATATTAAATGTTTAGTTTATATTCCTGCTTGTTCTCAACAAAGCCGGTTGTTATCACACATATTAATTATCACGCTGTGCCTTCATAACTCTAACACAGAAACGTCCACATCTATTTTAGGTTACAGAATTAGCATCCGTATCTGTCCACGACACGGCCGTATTTAGATTTACCTGTTTCCATTCCTGTAAGGCTAACACCACAAATAACCATCATATCTCTCAAGCAATTATGTTATCAGTTTGTACTGTACATATATGTAGCGTACTTCAACATTATATGACAGCTTCAGTTCAATGAAGTATACATGTCCTTAAAGAATAGCACTGACCGATTTTTTGTAGGGAAAGGGTACATATTGTAGATAAAAGATTTCAACATGATAATAACAGGTATTATACACAGATAGATGGCGCATACTCCAAGTTTCTTGCCCTGACACCAGTCTGGTGTCAAAATGTCCAAGTCTGGTGTCAGGGGCAGAGGAAACAAGTAAAGTTATCGGGTAATCATGGTACTACACGTAACTGGGTTTAGTTTCTACGGGGGATATAATCGTGCTATAATTTACAGAACGTAACTAGACTTGTATGGGAAATATCTGAAACTGTTGCTCATCGATGTAACAGCGTGTCTGATTGGGTTATATTGATGACATGACGGGGAAATAAAACAATGTGATTAGCTGACTTTTCTTACTCGGAATCTCTCGGGCCTGGAACGACTGAAGGAGATAACAAAAATGACGCGTCACCCTCATCATGTTTAGTGCTTTGTTATTTATTTCGGTGCAATAAAATATGAATTGCCTTCAGGTAAGACGAAAAGATAATTTTGGTCACAATAGGAGAAATAAAGATAAATTCTAATAATACAGTGCGAGTAAAGAGAGTTTACTTATTCTAGTCTTGAACCTCCTTGTACCGAAGGGAGTCATGTTTATAAACTAAGGTAGTTGGGGGATATATATGGACATATACATCATATTGTGTATATAGCATTTCATTAGTTTAATTAAAAGAAAGACAATATGAGCTATCACGACCCCTGTGTCTCTTGTTTAAATATACATACTTTGTTTTAACTCTACAAGTAACAAGTTAACTATACAATGTGCCCTTTTTTACCATGAATTCACTGCACACCCATATAGACTAATATCCTTCGGCATTATTCGTAACTTTATGAAAATGACCGAGCCTATCGGACGGAACTTATGTTCGACCTTGACCCCTTATTTAGTTTATTTATCGATAATAACATCAGTGCATATAAAATGAAAGTTCAAAAATTCCGACTTTATTTTTTTTTAAACACAGTATACACACAACATAGATTTAAAACATGGGACTTCGATGATATATCATTGTTGTCAATGACACACGCTAGCTTATAATATTGCCCTGGTTATAATGTCCTAACATGTGACCTCCTGTGACCTATGACCGCCGGGTTGAACGCCCGTACGAGTTGTATGACTTGTTACTCAGTGCCGAGTTAAATGTAACCTTATACAGGGTATGTGGTACTCTGGACAGTTATCGGACTTTCTGTAGAGCAGGATCAACACACGTCCGAGGTGAATGACCGTAAAACAAGTTATTATGTTCGATTGCCTTGTTCTCATTCTCATGTTATGTTCTGGTAAGTTAGGGGAAAAAACCCAAAACTTTCAGACAAGATATATTATGGAAATGCGACCATTCTCTATATTATTACACTTTTCGGACGATCTTAGTGACTCGGTATACAAAGGTGGTCAACATTGGCGGCCCGATGTCATAGATATGTTTATATAAATATATATATTGTAACCACGTGATATTACAACTGTCTCTATCACGTTACAACTAGGTACTACACCTGTCTCTATCACGTTACCACGTGGTACTACAACTGTCTCTATCACATTACCACGTGGTACTACAAATGTCTCTATCACGTTACCACGTTGTTCTACAAATGTCTCTATCACGTTACCACGTGGTACTATACCTGTCTCTATCACGTTACCACGTGGTACTACACCTGTCTCTATCACGTTACCACGTGGTACTACAACTGTCTCTATCACATTACCACGTGGTACTACAAATGTCTCTATCACGTTACCACGTTGTTCTACAAATGTCTCTATCACGTTACCACGTGGTACTATACCTGTCTCTATCACGTTACCACGTGGTACTACACCTGTCTCTATCACGTTACCACGTGGTACTACAACTGTCTCTATCACATTACCACGTGGTACTACAAATGTCTCTATCACGTTACCACGTTGTTCTACAAATGTCTCTATCACGTTACCACGTGGTACTACAAATGTCTCTATCACGTTACCACGTGGTACTACAACTGTCACTTTCACGTTACCACGTGATACTACAAATGTCTCTATCACGTTACCACGTGGTTCTACAAATGTCTCTTTCACTTTACCATGTGTAAATATATACACAAATGTACGTCTTTCCATATATGATAATACATCGGGGTTCAACACCTGTTTCTATATATATATGATATTAACACGTTGTACAAAACCTGTCTTAAAACAAATGAAATTACCACGTGGTACTGCACCTGTTTCTATATATATATATATGATGTTACCATGTGGTACTACACCTGTCTATTTATATAATATTGCCACGTGATACTAGACATGTCTCTCTCTATATGATGTAACCACGTGGTACTACACCTGTCTATATATGATGTTACCACGTGGTACTACACCTGTCTATATGTATATGATGTTGCCACGCGGTACTACACATGTCTATATTTATATGATTTAAATACGCGGTATTATACATGCCTCTCTCTATATAATATTACCACGTGGTACTACACCTGTTTATATTTATATGATGTTACCACGTGGTACTTCACCTGTCTATATTTATGATATTGCCACGTGATACTAGACATGTCTCTCCCTATATGATGCTATCACGTGGTACTTCATCTTTCCCTCTATATATGATATTACCACGTGATACTATACATGTCTCCATCTATATGATGCTATCACATGGTACTACACCTGTCTTATTCTCTATATGATATAGGTCACGTGGTACTAGACCTGTCTCTCTCTATATATATGATATCACCACGTGGTACTATACATGTCTCTCTCTCTATATGATATTACCACGTGGTACTATAATGTCGCTCTCTATATGATATTACCACGTGATACTATACATGTCTTTCTCTATATGATATTACCACGTGATACCATACATGTCTTTCTCTATATATGATATTACCACGTGATACTATACATGTCTCTCTCTCTATAAGATATTACCACGTGATACTAGACATGTCTCTCTCTATATGATGCTATCACGTGGTACTACATCATTCTATATATATATGATACAACCACGTGATACTAGACCTTCCTATATATATATGATGTTACCACGTGGTACTACACCTGTCTTCTCTCTATATGATGTTACCACGTGGTACTACACAAGTCTTTCTCTATGCATATATAATATTACCACGTGGTACTACACCGGTCTTTTATCTATATCATATTACCACGTGGTACTTCACCTGTCTTTTTCTCTATATGATGTTACCACGTGGTACTACACCTGTCTTCTCTTTAAATGATGTTACCACGTGGTACTACACATGTCTTTCTCTATGCATATATTATATTACCACGTGGTACTACACCGGTCTTTTATCTATATCATATTACCACGTGGTACTTCACCTGTCTTTTCTCTATATTATAGTACCACGGGGTACTTCACCTGTCTTTTCTCTATATCATAGTACCACGTGGTACTTCACCTGTCTTTTCTCTATATTATAGTACCACGGGGTACTTCACCTGTCTTTTCTCTATATCATAGTACCACGTGGTACTTCACCTGTCTTTTCTCTATATTATAGTACCACGGGGTACTTCACCTGTCTTTTCTCTATATCATATTACCACTTGGTACTTCACCTGTCATTTTCTCTATTTCATATTACCACGTGGTACTACACCTGTCATTTCTCTATATCATATTACCACGTGGTACTTCACCTGTCTTTTTCTCTATATGATGTTACCACGTGGTACTACACCGGTCTTTTATCTATATCATATTACCACGTGGTACTTCACCTTCCTTTTTCTCTATATCATATTACCACGTGGTACTACACCTTCCCTTTTCTCTATATCATAGTACCACGTGGTACTACACATGTCTCTCTATATCATATTACCACGTGGTACAACACCTTCCTTTTTCTCTATATCATATTACCACGTGGTACTACACCTGTCTTTTCTCTTTATCATATTACCACGTGGTACAACACCTTCCTTTTTCTCTATATCATATTACCACGCGGTACTACACCTGTCTTTTCTCTATATCATATTACCACGTGGTACTACACATGTCTCTCTATGTATAATCGAGCAGGAGGCCCCCTACACATTAAGATAAGTTCAGTCATACAGCGGGAGCTGTGAAACACATAAATGTTATGATAGAAAGGAAATGACATTTAAGTGGACTGCTAGTAGTTAGAAATGGAACCAATGTGTACAACAGAAGGATAAAAGACGCCACTGAGCACCTCGATAAACACGGAGACACTGTGTATTTGTTGTGTAGCCTTGTCTCCTATTTGTTATATTGTTCTGCTATGGACGTGTCTGACTTGTATTTGCCTTCTATTTGTTACCGCCGACTTATCTAACGCTGACACAAACAGAGTCAATGACGATGTTTCTTGTATTACTGCTAGACGATGCACAATCCTTATCAAGTATACAAGTACATTTCACGGCGTGCTGTGACATATTTGTACTTTTGAAAACACAAGATTTTAAGAACGATAGGAAATTCGTTCAAAATAAGTATATGTCAAATATGACCTTGCAGAAATGTGTGTTAAGAATAGAGACTGGGGTATTTCAATAAACGATGTTCTGTGTGAGTTCCGGTCCTTTCCGCATACCGTTCCGCGTTTTACTGACAACCTTTGATGGTAGGAGCCACCATGCTTGCCTGTATCTTTATGCACGTTCATTTTGAATCAGACAACTTGTCTATACCTAGTTCGTTAGCCTTAAGCTTGTCATGATGTTGCATGTGTCGTTTTTTCTGCCAGGTCTCAGAACCCAATACGATTATGTGCCCAAACAACCTTTCTTGTAACTCGTTTAAATCAAGTCAAACGATCAAAACGTCAAAGTTAAACATTGAACACAGTAACTGTATATATCCGGCTTTAAGTCTATTCTCTAACCCCCCCCCCCCCCCCCCCCAAATCATTGACAAAATAAGATTTTATTATTAAGCTATAACCAGAACAAGGAATTAGGCTTGAGCACAAGATCCATACTTGAGCATGAGAACGGAGTACCGTGACATCCGGGTCGTTCAATGTTCAATTCTTAGAAAATATTACCCAATTATAGGTAAACTTACAGTGAAAATTATTAATAGCACGATCACTTTATACGGTTCCTCGAAATGGCATGCTTCAGAAAATATAAAAAAAAAATGTAATTTTGAATTTCACTGCATTTACAACTATATCGATCATAATGTTTAGGGAAACTGGGAATTGAAATAATGTAGAAAGTCAAAACATAATATGTTCATATTATGTGCCCAAGATATTTATTTGTGATGAATTTCACTCTTCGTTACAACACTTTTTGTCAAAATTTACAGAGTTAATGAAAAAATGGAATTTTTAAATTTTATCAAAATTATATTTGATAAATCTTGATTAGTCCTTTATATATATATTATACACACACACAGACCTACATTTGAATGCAAATTGCCGTAAGCAAGTTTTTTCTACATTTGTAAATTTTTAAGAGAGAAAATACCCACACATCGCTACGTAGATACCTTCCTCCCCATTCCAGTGCCACCCACGCCACGCTACGCGGATACCCACTCGGAGCACCTCGGTTAACTGTAATCGGGACGATGTGTTCCGAATGGGGGAGACCATAACATTTCTCACCATTCCAGCGCTACGCGGATTTATTACACGCCATGTCGAGTATCTGGGCAGACAAATGGGAAATACGATTTAACCCAAGTAAAACTGAATCACTATTAATGTCTAATAAAAATGATTCTGAGAAATCTCATCCTGTTTTGGTATTCTCAAAAAGTGTTCTTAATCATAAACATCCTGGTTTGTTTTTTAATAGTCGCGGTTCATGGTTAGATCATGTTGATTATATAAATGAAAAAACCAGTACAAAACTACAAAATAATGCGAATGCTCAAACACAAGCTAAATAGATTTTATTAGACCAACACTAGAAAATGCTTGTGCTGTGTGGAATAATTGCACCCAGGATGAAAGTGATTTACTGGACTCAGTCCAATTAGAATGTCTCAGAATTATATCAGGTTTGAGAAGAGGTACAAGTCATAAGTTAATATATAAGGAAGTTGGTGTAGATAAACTAAAAAAAACGTGATAATTATCAATGTATGTTATTTTTCAAGATACTGCAGCATGACTGTCCTGACCATCTTTATGATTGTATTTTACCATATTTTAATAATGATATCAATCCTTGCCTTAGACATCAACGGAATTTTGTTCTTCCTTTGTGTAGAACCAACTTGTATAAAAATAACCTTTTTCCTAGCATGATGTCTCTATAGAACAGGCAAGACTGTATTTTTTCCCCAAACTCACTTCGTTGAGCCAGTTAAAGCTGGAATTACTTAAGGAAAGCACACTTATATTACAACCATCTTACTGTACAGATATTTTTAAATCAGGTGGCTCCAGAAAATTGAATATAATATTATGACAACTACGGAATTAAGTCAGCAAGTTAAACTCTGATTTATATAATTATCATCTTACAGATAACCCTAATTGTGACTGTGGTGATATTATTGAAGATTCAAGTCACTTCTTCCTCAGTTGCCCCAAATATATAGATATAAGACAAGTTTTATTTTATGTATTATCTACTTGTAACGAGAGTAATAAGATCATCTTAGATAGTAATACTTTCACAAAGGGTGATATGAACCTTAGCATTGAATCAAATAAAGTTATTCTCTCATGTGTCCTGGAATATATAGAAAAATCCGGAAGATTTTAACTGATTACTATTATATACATGTACTACAAATGATCTTAATATAATTTTGGAGTAATTGGGTAGGATGGGACTGTATATAGTGACAGGGACTTTGAAGTGCCTCTACCAAATACTAGTCAAAAGTATTCTGTTGAAATCTATGATATCCTAATTATTATTTTCTATGAACATGTATTAGATGGTTCTAGTATTCTCCTATTCATTTGAACATGATACTCTCTCTCTCTATATATATGTATATATGAATGTATGAAATGTATGTATTTTCTGCGGGATAAAGCTTTTATAGGCAATGCCTGTGTCTAATCCAATTGTATATTCCATGGAATAAAATTGATTTGAAATGCAGCTACGTGATGAATTAAATCATTTTTTTTCCTGACTGCACTTTCCCGCTTGTAAATGAGAAAGAACTCCCTGCAGGCACGTTTTAACATGAATTATATACCATTGTAGAATTTCGGGAACATGTACAAACTTTTCTTTAATTTACATAACGAATATGTAATGTCATACCATCAGGAAAAACTTGATCATTTCGTAAAATACTGATATTGAATTGATTTAATGGGAACATCTCGTGAGGTACAGTGTCAAATGCGTTAGTAAATATTTATTTTGACGAAGGTAATATAAAAGTGTGGAATCCAAAAAAGACTGATCCGCTTTTTTCAGGTGTCCACAGACCGCCACTCACGTTGGTAAGTAACACCACAACTCCCAATGTGTACCCATTGCCCAAACCATCGTAGTTTGTAGAGGTTTTCTAAGTTGTCTGTTGTCTAAAACCAACAATGTTTTTTATAGTGTCTTTGGATGCATTTCACTCTCATTTCTGCCTCTTTTGTACATGCATAAGTTTTCTTTCCTTTTTGTATTTTTTCAAAATTAAGTTCGTCATTAGATTTTTATTACAATCAAAGCGGAGGAATCAGATATGTTGAAGTTTGTTAGATAATATATTGATAAATTATAGATAAAAAGCCGTTTTATTTTACAAACTGTTCAAATTTCATTATTCTTTAATTGGCTTTCAATGTGTTTCATGGTGATAAGATTACAATGGAAAGAAATGTATGCAAGTTTTACTCCTACACAACAATAAAGCAGTCCATTTTTATGTACAATGACAAAAATCTTGTTAATTATAATCAATATTTCCTTTTACATACCTATAGAGGAAGGGGGAGGGTAGAGTGAAGTACTGGTGTGTTACCCCCGTCGTGAGGGAGGCAGGTGACCGAGTGTAAAGGAATCTAACACGGCTCACAGGAGCCCAATCAACCCCTACATAATGTAACAAAAGCGTCGCGTCATATGGCGTGTGTCGGCGCGTGCCGCACATCTGCCGTAGCCCGGATGTAGCCGGTCTATATTCCATAATGGCCGTTAGTGTCATAAAACGCATCGAATGCTATTGCTGATCAATAATTGTACTTAAAAAAATGAAGTCACTGATGCATTTAAGTGGTTTTAAATGACTCCATTTGGACTTCAGGTGTGTTCAATAACTATTGTACGATGAACTCAAACGATACCCGAGATGAATCAACACATGCCTATGGTGTTTTGTGGTTGCAATCGAACGCACAAAAGAAAGCAAAACGTATCAAGTGAGGTAGAGTCGTACACATGTTTAGCGAGAGACGGCCTATCTCCATTATCATTAACTGATGGACGTTGCTGTAATTAGTCCCTAATAGGTCTCGGCGCGGCATTTTGATGTTATTTTATGACATTGCTTTACATACTGACTGCCCCCTCTCCCGGCCCCCAGCGCCGCTCATCTCCTCCGTCAAATATTGATGGTAATGCATCAATTAGTGTTCGAGCAATTGTCGACGTCTGTATTTAAATGAAAATAATTTATTAACAAAAGAAACGTGCAGATCTAATAATAAACTTGAATTAAAGTCGAGGACACGCTAATATTTATTGATTCGACGATTTAAATCATATTTATTGTCGAAGCCTATAAATAAGATAATAAGATATCGACTCTGTACCTTAATACATGTGAAATCTTGTTAAATTTACGCTCATGAAAAGCAGATGTGTCGGTATGCCGCGGTGTCTCTGTGTGGCGGAGTCGGGTACAGTCCTAGCACCACTCCGATCTGATAGTCTTATCACGGAGTAGCATCTTGAACATCTGACAAATCTGTAATCAGATTACTGTGCTTTTGGTGGGAAACAGTAATATTTAGGGGAGTAGTAAGAACAACGTAAAAAAAATAATTCTCCATCCTCGAAAGTTTTAGGAGGTGGTAAGCAAAGTGTTCCATTTGTGTCCGCAGCTACATGTAGTAATTGTATATAGTTTAAGTAATGGTATATAGTCTAAGTAATGGTATATATTTTAAGTAATCGTATATAGTTTAAGTAATGGTATATAGTTCAAGTAATCGTATATAGATTAAGTAATGGTATATATTTTAAGTAATCGTATATAGTTTAAGTAATGGTATATAGTTTAAGTAATGGTATATAGTTTAAGTAATGGTATATAGTTTAAGTAATGGTATATAGTCTAAGAAATGGTATATAGTCTAAGAAATGGTATATAGTTTAAGTAATGGTATATAGTTTAAGTAATGGTATATAGTTTAAGTAATGGTATATAGTCTAAGTAATGGTATATAGT
>NW_018407357.1:792590-832673 GCF_002113885.1 Mizuhopecten yessoensis
AACTACACAATCTTACCAGATAATACTAGCAAACGGCAAAATTGCAATGAAAGCCTATTCAAAATGGTGCTCTGTATTGTTGTCAAGCGTGACGTCATTACAATTTGGCGTCAAAAACTACGTAACACATTCCCGCGCTTTTCTGATGTAGCAATATTTGCGTCGCATGACGTGAAAAAATGTAAGAAATAGAAAATTTCATGGTTTTCCCGTTCAATCCGATATAATTATTTCATTTGTATAAAACGAATATGTGATAACAACCAAAAACCAACGTTATGGCAATGTATCTTCGTAGCAGTCTCAACTATTATTCAAAGGGGCGGGGGCTACGAGTGACGCTTTAACCTAGAAGACAGTTGATGTTTTATCCAAAATAGTGAAATAGGTAAACATTGTTAAAAGATATATTTGCAAAAATCGCTGCAATTTTGACAAAAGGTATATATTTTTTTATGTAAATCATCTTCATGTCCCGGCTTCTCTCTCTCTCTCTCTCTCTCTCTCTCTCTCTCTCTCTCTCTCTCAGAAGATGGCGTTATTACCAAATCGTTGATATTTAACGTGAGGCCTAAACGTGCAGTTAAAACTGTACATTTGCGTGCTGTGGGACATTTATTTAGTGACAATATGAATTTGAAAGTTTTATTTAAATTTGGTATAGTTACAAACTACAAAACATAAGCTCTAATGAGCTTTTAACCGAGAAAGTTATTTCACAATAGTGCAAAATGTAAGGATATTGAGCGTGAACGGAATATTCTGAACGACAAAATAATGCCATTAACAATTTATATAATTATAAATAATTAGATTTTAGTATGTAGGATATGTTCCCTCGTGGTTGTTGGACAGTCAGTGAGTCGTTTTCGTAAAAAGCTTTGGTGTCCAGCAGCTTTGCTGCATTTTCTTGTTTTAACTGACAATGTGTTCATATTTTATCAGTCAGATTTTAAAGCAGGGTTGGCACATTGTACACCTGTCATTTTTTTCAGATGATACTGTTTTACAATCCACACACCATCACCAAAAAATGGGCACCCCTCGTGTCATGATGAACCTTCTATTTTTTTAGAGAACGATCTTAAATACTCGCGAATATTTCATTTTCCTCTCAGTTGTTCTAAAATTATGTCTTCCACATTTCATCTATTGTTTCAAGTAAATAGGTGATCTATAAACAGAAAATAAGAATTCCTTTATAATTTCTATTAAAAGTTTGAGGAAATGTAGCACTTACAATAAATATGATTTTGATAACTATACATCATGTCCGAACATTTCCAAATAAGAGAAATTTTATAATTTCGAGACCTGGTGATCGGACCTTTAATTGAGGCCATTTTTAATTGTAACGTGTAACAAACAATAAGTTATTTTGCATTAAATGTTGACAACGATAAATGTCACTTTTTGAATCATTTGTAAACCTTATACAACACACTTCGTTGTCTGGATACATCAGGTCTAACACCATTGGGAGCCTCTTATCGATGGTTTCTGTTAATAGTCGATTATTTCACTGTGTATGTAATATATACCTTGTGTCATCTTAACGTCTTTTAACTATGTGAACAAAAGGTATTACACAGAGAAAGTGAAAGTATATTACTTATGCTATAAGGAATTGTTCAGTGCAAATCCATAATCTTAATTTCCTATTAACTAGATGTATCGAGCCTTGTGTCGGGTGCGGATAATTTGTCAGTCTTGGTTGTTGATCAGCGTTTACGGTTGATTAATTCCACATTTGTCAGACGGTTTGTCTCCGACGTCACCACAAGGTTCTTTTTCAGTGTAACGCTTGCACCTGCCAGTGACGTCGCAAAAATCGTGTACCACCCGTTCAAAATGCCGACAATCTATTCGGGAAGGTGAAAGACCCTGTAGGGTAAACAGACACTAAAGCGAGGCCCGTTAAGCACTGATCTCCTATCTTAAATGTATATACTTAATTCCTATCTGATATTAAACTCCTAAAACTTTGATTATGCCTCAGTAAATACGCGTGTCGACCACATGTTTCTCTCACAGCCCTTGTTCAAATTAACCATTGTCATATAGTGTATAAAGAAACAGATTCCTTCACAACATCAAGTCATGTAACGGAATGTTTCAAACCAGAAGATTGATTCAAAGAGGTTTATCTGTTGTGAAAGAGAAATGTATCTGAAGTGACTGTAATGACTAGGGTTAATTTGCCTTGTTTACTCTCGTTGTGTGTTTTAGGATGTAGTCGGTACCTTTGGCAACCGTAGAGTCAATATCGGGCTTAATTCAGCGGAAAACACAACCGAATCTTCATTTAAATAGGCAAGGAGTTTTACCTCCACAAACATACACACCAAATAGTTTGTTTAAGGTCAATTGAGCCTCTTTTCTTATCCATTGACTATACTCTGCGGTAATCTGCATTGACGGAGGTGCGGTCTTTTGATGCCGTCACCTTGCCTGAGGTCTGGAGATAATTGCAAACAATACCCCCAGTTTTCTGCTAACTTAATTGCTCCCCAGGGTGTCTCTGACCCCGGGTCCCTCATTGTTAACGCATCATTGACACGCTCCCTCCTAAGATAGACCTAACACCTGTAGGATATATACTTTTCAAATTCATTTCATAAGTTTATGACATTTGAATTCAATAACCGAGGTGAATTTACGTATATGCGCAACAATACATGAAAAGAAATCGACTTCCATTTTTACCTACTCGTTCTTCCGTCCATTATATACTGGTAGGGACATTAAACCTTGTTCCATGCAAAATATTCGTGCTTAACCGGCAAATAAATCAATAAATGTATTTATATTTCATGCTTTTTGACGTATACATTCACCTTAAATGTAGATTCAGATACGATAATGTTTAAATTAATATTAAATTTGAATACGTTAGCATGTTTACACGCGTATAAAAGTGTTCGATATAGGACATTCCTGCCGCATACGTCTTTTTTTTTATGTTATTACTTGCGTATATATCTAGTAGATAATTGTGATCGATATAATCATGTTAATGGCCGTACAAGTCAACAAATTTAAATCAAATTAAACGTTTTTTAAGGCTTCACTTGTCAAATGTTGGACGTATTAGCAATTCTAGAAACCTGCCAAACTGAGATGAGATAACTTTTAATTTGTTGATATGTGTACTTTAAAGGAGAAATGGATTTTATACCTGAGTATGAAATAGCACAAACCAAAATGATATCGATTAAATATTGATCTCGAATCTGCTATCTTTTCACCACTCGACAATTGCTGTCAAAAAAGTGAAATATTGTGTTCTTACAGAACATGCGATTTCGGATATTCCAATAAATAGCTAATTGGAAATGAGAATCATAAATGCATTTTGAGGGAGCTTTGATTTTTCTATAGAATTTTATTTAATACCTGACCGTGAAAGAAACACATGCCATATTGATATGTATTACTTAACGGTTAACTCCGACTTTACTCACAACATGTTTTGCTAATACTCCAAATGTTAATACTCGCCAATTAATGTCAAAAAGTGAGCGAATCTGTTCATCAGACCATTTATGCTATTTTGTCTTCATACCTCACACAAGTAGATACAGGTCGATTAAATCGACTGATTTTAGTGACTTAAAGCATTCAGTGTAATATCTGAAATATCATGATTAATGTGGTAAAAGGAAGCGCTTGAAAGTGATTTTTTTTTATAAAATAGTTATCTTCTAGTAACACACTGGCTAAATTTCTGGTACATGTACAAACTTCAACGTCAAACAAAACGTTATAATTTCCACTTTCCGATCGCGTTCGTGTATTCTATATATATCGTAATGTTGTATACGTAGGCGAGAAAGTCTCTGTTAGTAGAGAATTAAAACTGAATGGTAAATCTAGGCACCTGCTCTTTAGATTTCAAAATAATACGAAGCTATTCCGGGATCTTTGTATACGTGCCCTTGGGAGTTTGAAATTTTTTCATATAATCCTTCATGATAGGAAATAAGAGGTCATAAGATCTAAGGCAATCTGGAGGATCAAAGGCATGTACACAACTTGTGTATTTGAGTTTATAAAGTAATCTCTACAGTAATTAAACATTAATTGACCAGCCTTTACATAAGAATTGTAGTGTTTGTGATCAATTCGTTTAAGGTTAAGACCCTTCCGACGTTTGTTTACATCTCGAGCGATTCCATTTCCCGGAGTAGCTTTAGAGTGCATTGTTATGGGGTATATTTCAATTATCCAACTCTTACCAAAATAGCAAAGTTTCCGTCACGGCGTGTTCTATTACGATTGAATCACTTCAGTGCGGCGCTTTCGATTGCATACATGTAGCCTACTACAAACACTCGTGGTGTGACGTAACTAGCAATGTTGACAAAGTCAGTGCTTTATCTTGGAAAACAATAATTACACCAAGTGTTGTAATTGCTATGAAGATTAAAGTTGGAGTGTCTTGTTTGTACGTATATTAGCACAAGGGTTTAATCACCCAGCCCCCGTGTTAGATAATACACAATCACAAACAAAGCTCCAATCTATTTCGCTGAATTACAAACATTAGTGATAGTAACCCATATATCTAAAGGACACGATGAACTGGTATCGGCATCTCTCGCGGAAATTGAAAGCCAATTCAAATAAAAACATTCCAAATCTACCGTGGAATACAGTATGCAGATATTCAATCGGAGTATATACGCACACACATTATCGATCTTTGATAGTTCTTATCGTGTGAACACTAGGACCCCTAGTGGGTTTACCTTATAATTGCTATTATGTATTGACTTTTCTGTATGAAAAATATCAATTTAATGTTCAAGTAAATAATTTATTTAAAATAAAATATGGATACTTGGAGTGCTGTGGAAAACCTCATATATGCTACAAAACGAGTGATAAACTTAGTAAGCAAGTCTTGTTTTATAATCCAGCCATTGTCTATTTCATTTGTATGCGTCCTGCATGAAGCAATGACGAAATTATACAATACGTTGTGTATTTATCAACATGAAAATAGGCTCTTCGTATGATAGATATAGCTGATGTGCAGAAACAAAAATGTCGTCACACATGATATATGTGTTTAGAATAACCTATGTGGCGGGCTGTTAGGACGCATGTAACGGATTGTAATCGACCCTTGTCTCATTTAATGAGTTGTATGAACCTTGTCGTAGGCGTGGTTTCACGTGACGAGTTTCTAGAACATTGTCATGCGTGACCAGTTGTTAGGACGTCGATAAATATTCTGTATGCACGTTACCGGGACTCGGACGCGTCCCAGCACTTTCGGACACCAAATACTAGTTGGCCTCACAGAAGACGGTGTTGATAAACAAGACAATGGTTTATCAAATACTATTCATCAACACCTTACATATACAATACCATGCGTATTGAAATAAACTCGATCTAACTTTAATGAGATCACTGCTCGTTACCGTTTATTAGTATGTCACTAGGAAGATCTGACAACATCCCACAACTATTATATGGGAAATTCAAATAATAAAAGTAATTAAATGTATTGGACTACGGAACGGCAGGCGCCTAGTGTAGAGTAAAACACACCAAACGTCGACATACGGTTTTTGTTCGGACAGGATCCCCGCACCTCTTTTTTTCTTTCGTTGATCTTTCCGTAAACGAAAAAACCCCACCAACAACCCCATGACAAATGCTTCAACTGTACGGAAGGAATAACCCTTCGCCATCAGTATACCATCAAATGCCCATTGAACGGTCCCACTCTGTCACGGGGTTTCCAAACTATGAATAGGACAGGTACTGTCACGTCAAGTGATTACGTCATTACTTCACGTGGGATGTCGTAAGTATGTTAAGGCAGGGACGTATAAAAAAAAATATACTGTCCCTGGTTAAGGAAACCGTAAGATGACATCGATAAACGAGCGACACGTGCTATCTCTCTCCCTGTTGTCCAATATCGTTTAATTTTGTTGTTTGATTGTATAACATTATCCTTCTGGTTGTCTGTGGGTAGATCTACCCTGGTTTTCTATATCCAATGCCATATCATTATTGTGGTCGTGAAATGTCCTACAGCTATGTCACAAGGACGTGTAACACCTAGAGGAACTGTGGCGAAGGATGTCACAATGTCCATGGGCATGCACACAGACTTATGACAATATTTGGTTATAAACGCCCCTCTTCACGCGCTGGTGTAACGAGCGCCCCAAGTAGGTATCACGCACGCGACAGTCGTCAGTCTTTGTGACGTCACCCTGATCGCTGGGAGTCTTGTTACCAACCGGACTTCTTGGCAGTTGACACTGTATCCCCACAGGTAAACACTGGACGGAATCGACACAGCATTAACACGTTTGGTGAAATGTTCTGCTGACCAATTTTCGGGAAATCAACATGTCAGCGATCATTATGGAGGTCGATAAGGAGATCACAGGTCATTATCAGAAAATGACCGTTCAATTGCATTGTTACGGGGTTATCTATTGTTGTACCTCCCAAACCTCGATCGATCGTCCGGGAACCGTTTGAGTGCTTTGACTAGGATTTTGTACTCAAGCTCAATAAGTGATTGAAGTGAGAAAAGTGCCTTTTAAAATCTTACGTTATTCAATATTTTATAGGTACAGTTCTTAGCCTGCTTATTTAGCGAGGCGTTGCAAAACGGCGAGTGAGATTTTCGAAATAAGTCCTGCTGTAAGTTCCATACGGGCTACCTACATATATATAACACTGTTGGAATTACTTCTTTGCCCCATATATATGTATATAATGTTGACGAATTACTTCTTATTACCATAGTAACGACCATAAGGTTATAACAAACTCGATCTCAAACCTGTTAGATGATATCATCGGTAAACAATAGACCCGTTAGTCTAGACACTCTTGTATATAAATACAGGGAGGCTTCATTACTCCGGACACTTTGGTTTATGTATAAGGGGAGGCTTCATTAGTCCGGACACTTTAGTTAATGTATATTAGGAGGCTTCATTAGTCCGGACACTTTGGTATATGTATACAGGGAGGCTTCATTAGTCCGGACACTTTGGTATATGTATACAAGAAGGCTTCATTAGTCCGGACACTTTGGTATTTATATACAGTAAGGCTTCATTAGTCCGAACACTTTGGTATATGTATACAGGGACGCTTCATTAGTCTGTACACTTTGGTATATGTATATTAGGAGGCTTCATTAGTCCGAACACTTTGGTATATGTATATTAGGAGGCTTCATTACTCCGGAGACTTTGGTATATGTATATTAGGAGGCTTCATTAGTCTGGACACTTTGGTATATGTATACAGGGACGCTTCATTAGTTCGGACACTTTGGTATATGTATACAGGGACGCTTCATTAGTCTGTACACTTTGGTATATGTATACAGGGACGCTTTATTAGTCCAGACACTTTGGTATATGTATACAGGGAGGCTTCATTAGTCCGGACACTTTGGTATATGCATAGGTGAAGGCTTCATTACTCCGGACTCTTTGGTTTATGTGTACAGGGAGGCTTCATTAGTCCGAACACTTTGGTATATGTATAGGGGGAGGCTTCATTACTCCGGTCAATTTGGTATATGTATACAGGGAGGCTTCATTACTCCGGACTCTTTGGTTTATGCATACAGGGTGGCTTCATTAGTCCGGACACTATGATATATGTATACAGGGAGGCTTCATTACTCCGGACACTTTGGTATATGTATATAAGAAGGCTTCATTAGTCCGGACACTTTGGTATTTATATACAGTGAGGCTTCATTAGTTCGAACACTTTGGTTTCTTTGTACAGGAATGCTTCATTACTCCGGACACTTTGGTATATGAATACAGGGACGCTGCATTAGTCTGTACACTTTGGTATATGTATATTAGGAGGTTTCATTAGTCCGGACACTTTGGTATATGTATACAGTGAGGCTTCATTAGTCCGGACACTTTGGTATATGTATATTAGGAGGCTTCATTAGTCCGGACACTATGGTATATTTATACAGGGAGGCTTCAACAGTGCGGACATTTTGGTATATGTATACAGGGTGGCATAGTCCGGATACATTGGTTTATATACACAGGGAGGCATCGATTGTCCTGATAAATTGGTTTATATACACAGCGAGGGCTCGCTAGTAACGTATACAATAGAGCTCGTAAGACATATTGACATATGTTTTCAGTGAAACCTCATTAGTCCGGACAATTTGGTATTCGTATACACACTGGAGCCTCGATAGTCCGGACATCTTGGCTTCCCTACAGTAACCGGAATTTTGGTAGAAGACTAAAATATTTTCTTTTCTTTTCCCAAACATATCGTCGCGTTGATAACAGTATACTTACTGACTAAGCATGTCAATGCGCATTGTTTTCGATGTCTGAAATAAGTTGGTTCATCCTTGACCCCGCGGGTAACACTTATCGCTGTGTCCCCCACCCACGCCCCCGCATTACGTGAATGAAAAGGAAGGATGTTTGGTCATAGGGAGATGTACATATACGGCTGGGGGTCGAGAATGAACATCTTGCGTTTAAGTGATATACTTGTGGAACTATAAGGCAGTGACAAAGTGGGTGTACTGTAAGGCGATAGAGTTACGTACTTTCATGCTATTTATGGACATTGAATGTAAGTATACGATATCTCGGTAGAACAGGACGAGAGGAGATACACAGACACTGCCGTGCACTGAACATTACACATCTCATGGTCTCAATAATGTATCAAGTGTATATCAGCACTGACATAAACTATAGAGGGTCACTCCGTATAGAGAACACATAGATTCCTGTAAGGTCCAATACTCGGCCTGTATTCATGAAACCGTTCTCATGCTTAAGCATGGATTTTGTGCTCAAACCAACTTTCTTGTAACTCACATTAAATCATGTCAAATGATCAAAAAGTCAAATGTAAACACTGAAAACGTTTTTTGACTTTTGGTCTCTTCAATTTTTCCCAAATCATTGTCAAAATAAAATGTCGTTTATTAATTAACAACGGAACAAGAAATCAGGCTTGAGCACAAAATCGATACTTGAGCATAAGAACGGTTTCGTGAATACAGACCTTGATGACGCGCTAGCCTCGGGGCAAGTACGTATTGTGAACATTGTCGTCTAATGCGTACATCATCTGACACAGTACATATTTTGTAGATTGCAGACCAAATAGTCTTGTTCAGTACGGTCGTATTGTGTAGCTGTTAGCCCAAATAATGTACTTCTGGCCTGGAACGTATTGTGTAGCTGTTAGCCCAAATGACACATACAGTTTCTGGCCCGGTACCTATTTGGTGTTCCAAATAACGTACTTCTTGCCCAGTACTTGTTTTATACGTTTTAGTCTAAATAACGTACTTTTTGGCCCAGTTCGTATTGTGTAGCTGTTGACCTGTACAGTATCTGGCCCGGTAACAAAAAGGGAGACAATCCTGGCTATTGTTGTTTTTTAGCCTAAATAACGTGTCTGGTGCGATATGAAAACGATATGATGGAATAACTAGAGTTTCTAGAAAAAATGCACGCAGTCACTCTTAATTCCTTATCTGAATTTTTTTTTCGATATCACCTTGCAGTATCAGCGGGCATAGCTTGATAACGAGTCAAATACACCATTTCTATTTTTGTGTGATCGGTTTTCGTGTCATCGAGTTCAATCATTCCGCTCAACAATTTCACAACACTGCAGCGACCCCTGTCTAATTCGACCATCACCATGACCGATATACCTGTTCGGACTAGACAGGATGTTATATATACCAGGGGTTTGACATGGACATGACAGTGGTTTGTTTAGGGTCAGCATGAAGACGGTGACCACGGATGATACCCATTGATCGGGCTACTTAGGGGTTACTTGAAAAGTGTTATCTCACTGAAATGTCACGACCTGGACATGATACACACGGTCACATTATACTGATAACGGACAACCCACTCCTTAACTGTCACCCATTGAAAGCTGAGCGGCAAGCAGAGAGCAGCAAGATTTCGATCACACCTTCCTTCCGACCGCTCAACATCAAGGACAATAGCGAGGTATTTATAGCGAGGCATTTCCAAGTAAAGCGACCCGTGCAGGTTCGAAGAAAAAAATAGCCTGCTGTATTCCACTACACATGTATCGTAAGAGCCGACTAGTAAGATAATATTGAAAAGACCAAAATTGATCTGATGACTCCATAGTAACACGTGAGCTATTTTTGTTTCCTATCTATTCTGTCTTCTTTCTTTTCTATGTTCTTTCTTTTTCCGCTGTTGTCTCCTTAGGTATTTGTCCTCGTATGATCCTGGCTATTGGGAGGACGTTTAATCCCCAAAATAAACAAATAAAACCAAGTAAGGTGTTAGGAAACGTAATTGTAGTTAAAATAGACAGAAAATATATAGATCCTTAATAAAAAGAACCTTTTCGTCAGAGTGTTCTCACCTAAGTTGCCTCTTACAAATCAAGCAGTTGGTAACTTTTCGGATCCCCGACTTCCGGCTGTGAGACACGACTTTCCCGACTTCCAGCTGTGAGACATGATATTCCCGACTTCCGGCTGTGAGACACGACATTCCCGACTTCCAGCTGTGAGATATGATATTCCCGACTTCCGGCTGTGAGACATGATATTCCCACCTTCCGGGTATAAGACATTACGTTCCCGATTTCCGGCTGTGAGACATGACATTCCCGACTTCCGGTTGTGATAAATGACATTCCTGACCTCCGGGTATGAGACATGACATTTGGTAGAAGGCCTGGTTTATACAGTTTTTTGATTATTCTTTACATATTCTAGATATGTCGATAATTTAACATAGAACACACATTTCAACAATAAAGTAAGTTTTACTCACAACTCGAAGCGGCAAATTGTCTTCAAAAGTTAAACTCCAAATATCTTTCAAATCAAATGTCCATAAAAGGAATGATTAAAGGTTTTTTTCTATATCGGACTTGGCTTACTGACAAAGATATTCAAAATAATTGTATACACAGATAAATACAAATAACTAGAGACAAAAAACTTTTGAATGTGCTGACGACTGCAAATTTTAAAAGCTCGTTAATTGTTTCTGAACCTCACCAACAGAAGAAGTTAGGTTGATACGACACTGATAAGTACACCGATATATCGTCTGGAATGCTGGAATCTCTGGGTTGAGGTCGGGTCATATCGACAAAGTCTTCAATATACACTCGCCAATAATTCTCGCCTTTTCAACCTGAGTAATTTTTCATGCTGTAATCGTTGGACCTGGTCCTGTTTTAGCTATGAATATACTTTTAACAACATGTGGTGTGATTAAGGCTGTATATCACTGCCGATAGATTTATTACCGACTTCATATCGTTGGATTGCCTGATGACGTGAGCATACGTCAACAGAGGGACATGTCCCTTCAGGCTTATCGGGGTACGTAAGTACTCTGGAAACGTTAGTGTTATATAAATAAATTTTGAATTGTAAACTGAAAATTAACATTTCTAAACTGCAAATGCTTTTCATCGTACCGATTCTCTCAGCATCACACTGACTCTCAACATTACTGACTGACTTTCAACATCACACCGATCGCGACTCTCAACATCGCACCGACTCTCAACTTCACCGACTAACTTTCAACATCACATCGACTCTCAACTTCACCGACTGACTTTCACACAAACTCCAAACATCACACAGACTCAAATATCACACTGATTCTCAACATCAAACTAGCTCTCAACATCACACTGGCTCTCAACATCACACTAGCTCTCAACATCACACTAGCTCCCAACATCACACTAGCTCTCAACATCACACTAGCTCCTAACATCACACTGAATCTCAACATCACACTAGCTCTCAACATCACACTAGCTCTCAACATCACACTGAATCTCAACATCACACAAACTCTCAACATCACACTGACTCTCAACATCACACAAACTCCAAACATCATACTGGCTCTCAACATCACACAGAATCTCATCATCACACTGAATCTCAACATCACACTAGCTCTCAACATCACACAAGCTCTCAACATCACACTAGCTCCCAACATCACACTGACTCTCAACATCATTCTGACTCTTAACATCACACTGACTCTCAACATCACCGTGGCTCTCAACATCACGCTGACTCTCAACATCACACAAACTCCAAACATCACACTGACTCAAAACATCACACTGATTCTCAACATCACACAAACTCCCAACATCACACTGACTCTCAACATCACACTAGCTCTAAACATCACACTGACTCTCAACATCACACTAGCTCTCAACATCACACTAGCTCTCAACATCACACTAGCTCTCAACATCATACTAGATCCTAACATCACACTGAATCTCAACATCACACTAGCTCTCAACATCACACAAGCTCTCAACATCACACTGAATCTCAACATCATACCGACTCTCAACATCACACTGGCTCTGAACATCACATCAGCTCTCAACATCACACTAGCTCCCAACATCACACTAGCTCTCAACATCACACTAGCTCTCAACATCATACTAGGTCCTAACATCACACTGAATCTCAACATCACACTAGCTCCTAACATCACACTGACTCTCAACATCACACTAGCTCTCAACATCACACTGACTCTCAACATCACCCTAGCTCTCAACATCACACTGAATCTCAACATCACACTGAATCTCAACATCATACCGACTCTCAACATCACACTGGCTCTGAACATCACATCAGCTCTCAACATCACACTAGCTCCCAACATCACACTAGCTCTCAACATCACACTAGCTCTCAACATCATACTAGGTCCTAACATCACACTGAATCTCAACATCACACTAGCTTCCAACATCAAACTGACTCTCAACATCACACTAGCTCTCAACATCACACTAGCTCTCAACATCATACTAGATCCTAACATCACACTGAATCTCAACATCACACTAGCTTCCAACATCAAACTGACTCTCAACATCACACTAGCTCTCAACATCACACTGACTCTCAACATCACCCTAGCTCTCAACATCACACTGAATCTCAACATCACACTGAATCTCAACATCATACTAGCTCTCAACATCACACTGAATCTCAACATCACACAAACTCTCAACATCACACTGACTCTCAACATCACACAAACTCCAAACATCACACTGACTCAAAACATCACACTGATTCTCAACATCACACAAACTCCCAACATCACACTGACTCTCAACATCACACTGACCCTTAACATCACACTGACTCTCAACATCACCGTGGCTCTCAACATCACGCTGACTCTCAACATCACACAAACTCCAAACATCATACTGGCTCTCAACATCACACAGAATCTCATCATCACACTGAATCTCAACATCACACTAGCTCTCAACATCACACTAGCTCTCAACATCACACTAGCTCTCAACATCATACTAGATCCTAACATCACACTGAATCTCAACATCACACTAGCTTCCAACATCAAACTGACTCTCAACATCACACTAGCTCTCAACATCACACTAACTCTCAACATCACACTAGCTCCTAACATCACACTGAATCTCAACATCACACTAGCTCCTAACATCACACTGACTCTCAACATCACACTAGCTCTCAACATCACACTGACTCTCAACATCACACTGACCCTTAACATCACACTGACTCTCAACATCACCGTGGCTCTCGACATCACACTGACTCTCAACATCACACAAACTCCAAACATCATACTGGCTCTCAACATCACACAGAATCTCATCATCACACTGAATCGCAAGAACACACTAGCTCTCAACATTACACTGAATCTCAACATCACACTGACTCTCAACATCGCACTGACTCTTAACATCACACTGACTCTCAACATCACCGTGGCTCTCAACATCACACTGACTCTCAACATCACACAAACTCCAAACATCATACTGACTCTCAACATCACACAGAATCTCATCATCACACTGAATCGCAACATCACACTAGCTCTCAACATTACACTGAATCTCAACATCACACTGAATCTCAACATCATACCGACTCTCAACATCACACTGACTCTCAACATCACACTAGCTCTCAACATCACACTAGCTCCTACCATCACACTGAATCTCAACATCACACTAGCTCTCAACATCACACTAGCTCTCAACATCACACTGAATCTCAACATCATACCGACTGTAACGTTGGACGACCGGTCGGTAGCTGAGAGAATACAGAACGATTTGTTATACAATATCTACAAGTTTATTTACAATAATTATTGAAGAAAACCCCCATAAGTATGTACTCACACTCACAAACACACATTCATACATTCAACACTAAATGTCATTACTCCGGTTGGTGGAGTCACAGTTGCCGCTTGTATACCAATAGTTCCACTGACCATGTGGGCATTACACAATACAATCTGGAAAGGATCCGATGGACTAAACAAGTCTCACAAACTTGTGTTCCGCTTTACCATATATTCCACGTCCGCTAATCATGGATGCAGAAGGGTCTAGCACCGATGTGCTATAATGCAGGCCTCCGGCTCCGCAGATGATCTGAGGACTGCTGCCTCACTGACGAATGATGTCAGTACAACTATGAGTTGTCTGTCCTTGCAGAACTGACCCACTGTGTGTAGCACCAGTTGTCTGCTCTTGTGGAACTGACCCAATGTGTGTAGCGCCAGTTGTCTCGTCCACATTCCTCTCACCTACCAACCCGTTCATGGAAATCACATCGCAGGTGTTATGCATCTGAATTCCGGGTGGTTTTTATGGCAAGATGACATACAGGTCCATCTTGGTCATATTGGCTCTCGTGTAGTACTTTGACCACTCGCGGACGCTCTCGCAAACGCATACTTACCTCGAAGCGGGAATATTCAAAAACCGAGACTTATCCAAATAAGTGATAAAACAATATACATTATCAATACAAACATAAATATATATATACAACATTCCTCTACCAATATGCGATCGTGACACCGACTCTCAACATCACACTGACTCTCAACATCACACTGACTCTCAACATCACACAAACTCCAAACATCACACTGACTCAAAACATCACACCGACTCT
The DNA here is from genome assembly GCF_002113885.1 of Mizuhopecten yessoensis. Lineage (NCBI taxonomy): Eukaryota > Metazoa > Mollusca > Bivalvia > Pectinida > Pectinidae > Mizuhopecten > Mizuhopecten yessoensis. Next base: position 807,667 of record NW_018407357.1, read on the forward strand.
CAACATCACACTGAATCTCAACATCACACTAGCTCCTAACATCACACTGAATCTCAACATCACACTAGCTTCCAACATCAAACTGACTCTCAACATCACACTAGCTCTCAACATCACACTGACTCTCAACATCACACAAACTCCAAACATCACACTGACTCAAAACATCACACCGACTCTCAACATCACACTGACACTCAACATCACGCTGACTCAAAACATAGCACTGGCTCTCAACATCACACTAGCTCTCAACATCACACTGAATCTCAACATCACACAAACTCTCAACATCACACTGACTCTCAACATCACACTAGCTCTCAACATCACACTGAATCTCAACATCACACCGACTCTCAGTATCACACCGACTCTGAACATCACAACGACTCTCAACTTCACCGACTGACTTTCAACATCGCACAAACACCAAACATCATACTGACTCTCATCATCACACTTACTTTCAAAATCACACTGACTTTCAACATTACACAAACTCCAAACATCACACTGACTCAAAACAACACATTGATTCTCACCATCACACAAACTCCCAACATCGCACCTACCCTCAACATCACACTGACTCTCAACATCACACAAACTCCAAACATCACACTGACTCAAAACAAAACATTGATTCTCACCATCACACAAACTCCCAACATCGCACTTACTCTCAACATCACACTGATTCTCAACATCACACCGACTCTCAACATCACACCGACTCTCAACTTCACCAACTGACTTTCAACATCACATAAACTCCCAACATCACAGTGACTCTCATCATCACACTAACTTTCAAAATCACACTAACTTTTAACATTACACAAACTCCAAACATCACACTGACTCAAAACAACACATTGATTCTCACCATCACACAAACTCCCAACATCGCACTTACTCTCAACATCACACTGATTCTCAACATCACACCGACTCTCAACATCACACCGACTCTCAACTTCACCGACTCTCAAAATCGCACTGAATCTCAATATCGCACTGCCTCTCAACATCACACCGACTCTCAAAATCGCACTGAATCTCAACATCACACTGACTCTCAACATCACACTGACTCTCAACATCACACCCCCACCTTCACATTGACTGTCAACATCACTAACGTTTTCAATTTAGATCTATATTGCTGTCACTATTTTTTGGTTATCTTTCACGACCAGGCACTCATGATATCTCCATTATTATTGTTTTTATTTCCGACACAAACGCATCCTTCATACATCCGCATGTTTATTGTCTGCCAATTTGCTGACTTTTCACTGGTAGTTACACATCTGACTATTTTCATCATTACACACATATTCAAGTACAGACTTTTCACAAAGAAACAAATCTGAGTACACACTTTTCATCAGGATACAAATCCGAGTACGAACGTTTCACCAGGGGAGAAATCCGAGTACAGACTTTTCGATGTAAGACACCTACCCTAGTACACACTTTTCACTGTAAGACACCTACCCTAGTACATACTTTTCAGTGTAAGACACCTTCCCTAGTACATACTTTTCAATGTAAGACACCTACCCTAGTACATACTTTTCAATGTAAGACACCTACCCTAGTACATACTTTTCACTGTAAGACACCTACCCTAGTACACACTTTTCATTGTAAGACACCTACCCTAGCATAGATCTTTCACTGTAAGACACTTACCCTAGTTCATATTTTTCATTGTAAGACACCTACCTAGTACATACTTTTCAGTGTAAGACACCTACCTAGTACATACTTTTCAGTGTAAGACACCTTCCCTAGGACATACTTTTCAATGTAAGACACCTACCCTAGTACATACTTTTCAATGTAAGACACCTACCCTAGTACACACTTTTCATTGTAAGACACCTTCCCTAGCATAGATCTTTCACTGTAAGACACCTCCCCTAGTACACACTTTTCCCTGTAAGACACCTTCCCTAGTACAGACTTTTCATTGTAAGACACCTACCCTAGTACAGATTTTTCACTGTAAGACACCTACCCTAGTACACACTTTTCATTGTAAGACACCTACCCTAGTACACACTTTTCATTGTAAGACACCTACCCTAGTATAGATCTTTCACTGTAAGACACCTACCCTAGTACACACTTTTCACTGTAAGACACCTCCCCTAGTACACACTTTTCCCTGTAAGACACCTTCCCTAGTACAGACTTTTCATTGTAAGACACCTACCCTAGTACATACTTTTCACTGTAAGACACCTATTCTAGTACAGATCTTTCACTGTAAGACACCTACCCTAGTACACACTTTTCACTGTAAGACACCTACCCTAGTACAGATCTTTCACTGTAAGACACATTCCCTATTACAGAGCTTTATGGATGGTCGGGTGGCGCAGTGGATAGCGCACTTGCATTTCACCAAGGCGGCCGGGGTTCGATTCCCAGATGTGACGTGAACAGGTATGGGGTCACCTACCCGACCACGTGTGTTTTCTCCGGGTTCTCCGGTTTTTCTCCCAAAGTCAGATCCCCCTCGCGCTAACATCTGGTACAACAAGAGTGATTAATATAAGTTGTAAAAACTTGTTTCATAATTGTTGTAAAATAAATAAAGTTTATATTTATATTTACAGACCTTTCAATGTAAGACACCTACCCTAGTAAATTCTTTTCACTTGTGACAAACCCAAAAATAACAGACTTCACTGTGAGACACCATCTTCGACACTCCGGGGTTACTCACCTACGCTCTCTGCTCTGTAGAGTGAGTGAAAATGTGCTTAACCCCTGGAGTGTCGAGGATGGTGAGACACCTACCCGAGGACAAACTTTGTGGTTTCTAAGAAACACTGTCTAGGACAGAATACTTGATACTGAGAGTACACTGGTCAATACAAACAAGATCCTTGCCAGCAGACAAATGCTTTCTCCTATTTGTGGTGAAACAGATTCGAAGGTATTGTGTCGTTCCAAATCTTAGAATGGCTAGAAGGCTAGACTGAATAAACCATTATATTAAGAGACGTAAACAATGTACGACGAGCATTCCCGTCAGTAAGTTAACAAAGATGTTGTGTAAAGCGGCGAGTTTATGTAGCGTACACGGTTACTGTCATGTAAATCAAGAGAAAACACGGATACAGATCTGGGATGGCCGTGAAGACCAGCAATCTCCTTTTGTTTCTTCATGAGAAAGTAAAGCTTAGAGCACTTCAATGCGTATCAAGACAAACCTCCTACACTGCCTTTCAAACACTGTCTTGATTTCCGATAATCCTTCTGCAAAGCGTTATAATGTGGGTTATCGAGGCCTGCACAATATAATGTATCAAGGAGAAAAAAACATTGCGGAGAACCACGAAATCTTTACGGGTCCCATTAACATGTTAATCACGTAATCCAGTCATTAAGGGACTTTGATGTAGACATGACTAGTCCATTGATTTAATATTAATAAATAAAGTCACATAAAGTTCACTCTTGCTCCCGTGTGACCACAGTCATTACATGTACCTGTACAACACATGATTAACGGGTAGATCAGCGAATCGAACTCCTGTCATTGCCTTTCTTATGAAAAGCAATACAGGGGAGACAACCCTTACTTAATCTGCAATTTTCTGCTAAGGTTAACTAATAACATAATAAAGTTATTCAGATTTACATTTGTGTTATCATCATCTTCATGTATATTTCAAATCTGAAAACAAATATAGCCAAGATTGTGAGTAAGAACCTGTATGTACATGTCTATTTGTCTGGAACTGTGTATGTTGTTTTAGTGAGATGCCTCTCTAAAGTCGGCATCACAAAATAAAACAACACTCGCCTTCAGCACGCATGTCGATTTGGTTTATTTTGTTTTTGGCTTAACGACCTATCAACAGCTAAGGTTTTTAAGGACGTGCCTCCACGTGTGTAACATATACATGCATGTGTGTATGTGTGTGTGTTGGAGGCGGTATGCTGTTGTTAATTCCTCCTGGCGATAGCGCGCATCTGATTACGACTTTAGAGTGCTGCCTCACTGAAATACCACACCGAAGGCATCCAGCACGTCATTCCACCTGGTCACGTTATACTGACAAGGGGTAAACCAGTGGTTGCGATCCTGAATGTTGAACGTTAAGAAGGGAATTCCAGCTTCCCTTTTAAAAAACTTTTGTTTGTCGTGCGGCCTGTTCGTTTATGTGGAGCAAGCGGTTCGGGGTTTTTTAATGCTACATTTTTGGGTATATACAGGCCTTGCAAGGCTCGTCTGAAAGCAGCATCAGATTACTTGGTCCAACCTTATTTTATAAACTCAACCGTTTGGATCGCGATAAACAAAAGCGGTCCGGTCTGGGGACAGTACAACGCACGTTGAAGCACGAACCCAACAAAACCAGACCAAAATGTATGTCACAGTAAGGTAGAGTATCTACTTGATACCATTACAACATGTTCATGTGAATTACACGTGGCGACATATCTAAATATACCTTCAGCACCGTCAATAATCACGGGTGTCGCATACAATCCGACCTGTATGGAGATGCCTGTGACGGTTAGGAAGACCCTCACCCCAGTGGAAACTAAATTGATGATTTGACAGTTAACGGAACCAAACAGGAAGATCTGATAACGATCGCTTTCTTTGTCAATAAACATACAAATTTCCTAATTATACACAAACATTTATACATAGAAGTACAAACATGCATGATCACACTGTCAATAGACAAGCTTTTGATCAAAGTGGCTGTCGATTTTGGCCTGATTTTGACACATTCTTATCAGGAGTCGGATCGATGGCTTGTCTACTAAAGGCTGGCTAGTGTATATATGCATCAGCGGTCATATCATTCACGAAGCGGACAGATGAAAATGTGATTATTTTATGATTGATATCAAGTAAACGTTTTGATATGCAAATGCATACTTATAATTAGCCACTATTAAAGCGAACCACGCGCTTTTTTTTTACATGGGAAGTATAATCCTGGTAGAGCGATGTATATAATTGACAGTTTCCCACTTAATTTGGTTAAATAATTTTCTGATTGTGAACGATATATACAACCGAACTATTTATTGTTTACTTCAGATTATCAATATGGTCGTGTCGTTCGTTTTTCCTTTGAATTGTATTGGAATATATCTCTCTGTTTAAAAGTAAACCCTCTTATTGTCAACGCCAAATGTCTCACGGATACTTAAAGTTTCAAATGCGTTTGTTGTTATATTTGTTTGTATTTTCCTTTGACGACTTGGTCAGTGTAATAAAATAAGGAAATAAGGAAATTGCTTATTGTTTATACTTCAAATACTAGTGGACCATATCAATTATAATATATGTGTGTACTGATGTACATATACGTGCGTACATACCGGAACCGGTGTAATCCGGAAACTTGACCAAAATTGTCCATAGGTCCTACATAAATAAAAAATAAATAAACATACAACATTTGATAAAGCGCCCTATCTAGCTAACATAAGCCACTCTAAAGCGCTTGACAGTACATAGATATACAATTTTATACAGTCAATACAATTAGCATATGTATTACATATAGTTTTATAGGGTTTAACGTCCTTTCAACAGCTAACGGAGTTTAATGACATGTGATAGGACGTTAAACACAATCAAACCAAACTTAAAATAACAAGAAATTGAACTGGAAATCAAGGACATAACATACTCTTCTACATCGGCCACTACCCTCGATCTTAAATTCCAACATGATCGGAAGGGATGGCTTACTACTAAGCTTTACCGGAATTGTGTCGACTTCGATTTTTCTGGTCGTGAACTTTCCCTTGCTTGATAGTAGCATTCCTTATCCCCATACGTTTTTTTCAAAGATATCAGAATGAATACTATCGGCAAGGTATATGGCCGCCATTTTTCTTTATGTGATATGAAGTTCGATGTTCTTCATTATGCTCAATGATGTGTCTTATTGATTCGTTGTCACTAGCCTCGTTTTCGCCCTGCAGACGTGACAATGCTTGCATTTGACGACATGACGGATTCGTCGATGAAGCAGAAGACGTTTACTCTTCCGGAACACCTGGTCTTATTCCCCTTGTACTTTTTCAACGGTCACTTTGACATTATTTTGTTGTTGTGAAGCGACGAGGTAAACAAAAGATTGTATGTTACGGAAATGTGTTTTCTCTACGTATGCAAGTTCCCTATAGATAACTTGATACAGTCGTGATAGACTGTCGCTAGGACTGATAGTTTCTCACGAATCCGAGGTCATATGATGATTATAATATCAAGCTGCATCTAATATTTTCATCATTTGACTTACCGATGTTTTAACTGGTTGAATTAAACGACCTTCACCTGTAAATGACTCTTGGAAATGGTGTGTTGCAGCGTGTCTGCTATGAATCTTCAATTTTCATAATCACGTCTAAAAGATCTTTTTATAAAACATACAACTTAGTGATGTCATTGTGTTTTTTATATTTAATAAGGGGAGAAAGCGGCGACAAGAATAACGGATGGTGACGTCACTCTCTATGACGTTATATTTCTGAAAATCAATGGCAGGATCAAGTATGCGGAGCGTTTGGATGCCAACTATATTATGTGGGGACTACAATCAGCTGTTTTGCGTCATATGAGAAATAGTTCATCCCATGGTTGACAGTTTTATGAATACATTTTTATCCGTCCGTCGTAAACTTTTGTTTGTCCGGCAATCTCCTCCTACATTTTTCGACCGATCTCTTTGAAACTTGGTATACATTATAATCATAATATGAAGTTGTGTCTCCCTCAAAAGAATTTTGATTCAACAATTTTTGCAAACGTAATTGCCCTTTGTTCACTTCAGTATTAGATTTTTGTCCGGAGATTTTCTCCTACATTTTTTATAGCATGTCAGCTAACCACTCTTATAATGATGCAGAGATATATTATTTCAATGTAAGAAAGTATATAACACTATAATTATGGCATTCGAGGGACATATATTGTTCCGCCCCGCGGTACTCTTGTTGTATTATTATTTACGCAATAGCCTCGCATTACAGTATATTAAACACCTGTATGATTATATTATTAATGAATGAAATACAATGCATATCAATCTGTAAGATTATATATGAAAAAGCATGTTGCGATGACCCCTTGTAAACATCCTTGATCGGTAGACAAGTACACTATATTATGTATCCGCACTATCATGTACGTAGTCGTCGAACCGGACACTTCTAATTGAAAATTATCATAGTGGGGAATGACTCGGAGAAGTTTCCGGGCCGATGATAAATTGCTGGCAATTAAATTGTATCTAGACCAGGAAGTAAATAAAAACACGTGTTGTTTTGATGTTATGCTGCAGCATGTTCGTTACACACTCTTCACGTAAATAAAAGTAAAGCGACGTGTTTGTGCTTATGCAGTCTAGATAAGAAATGTTTTCTATTCCATATTTAAATTTTGACAAGATATTTAATATCTTCAATGAGTTGGCAAAATTTAATGACCTATACATGTCAACTACAATTGATAAACAGACGAGGAGATGCATTCATTCTAATATTTAGCATTCCTTATTGAAATGTCTTACATCATATAGTTCTATTTTTGCATTTGATATTCACTCGTATTTAATAGGGTCGTTCTCGTAAAATGAAGAATACAAGAGTACGATTATAATTTGTATGCTGTTAACTTTTTTCTTGAAATAATTGAAGTTGAAAGATCTTCAAGTATTGAACTTGTTCTATATAAGTTAAAATTGCACAGGACAGGTGTGATATTAGCGCCTCTTTGCCACCTGTGAGAGAGCAGACTGAAATACATATCTAACGAAAACGTTAACGTCTGCATAACGGGATTTTACTATACTGATAAAATATTGATGTTGAAATAACATGAACAATTGTGTGCGCATTGATCTGTGATGGTTGTGAAAGCTGGCAAATAGCGATGGATTTGGGTGTATAGCGGGTGTTAAGTGGCTGACGTGTGTCAGGTTCGACCAGTTACTGCAAAATTTATTGAAAAACATTGTATGGAAAGTTGTTTAAATGCATCCAGACGTCACTGAAAATCTGTCGGAATACCCGCAAGTTAGTGCAACTTGTTGTCCGGATAATTGTAGGAAATCAAATTCCGTTACATTTAATTTTACAGAAAACATTAAATAATTAAAATGAAGCTAGTACTTCATTTATGAAAAACTACCTCGCTTCAGAGCTTTACTTGACTAAACAGATGCTTGCCGTTTAACGGAAATTAAAGCCCGGACGCCGGAGTGGCTATTACACTGTCACCGCTTACATCCATTATTGACACAGATTTGACCAGGCCAGGTTGCAACACAGTCGAAACCAAATAAACTTTCAATTAGACCTGGTCACTAAATGGTTATGTCAAGAGAAATATTTCGTTGGGTATATTCAAAAGTAATGTATGTATATAAGATAAATTCTTCATTTATTTATCTATCTCTCAGATTCAGCTTCTCTTGGTTCACCGTACCATTCAATACAAACATTACACCTATACATTTTCCAGATCGATCATGTAATGTGCCTGTGTTCAACAAAGCTTTTAACGTGGATTTCCAGACGACGTCCGAAATGCAGTAAAACCTCGATATAATGGCCTTCGTGTCACTGCCACCTTGCTTATCGCTAACTATTTTATTGCTATTTTCCGGTCACATTTCTCTAGATACATCTCTAACCCCTTAAATAACGCCAACATCTAGCTGGTCAAAAGACCGCAGTATAACGGGAATTTAAAGTACATTTCGTTTTATGCTTTTTTTATCATGAAAGATAGACATTTCCAAGAAATCGGAGATATCAGATAAGTTTGCCTGTCGTGGTGTTTTTTTAGACTTCCCTACGATATTAAACAAATGTGAAGTGCAAGTCCAGCGATAAATTCCTTTATTTTTTGTTCAATGTCACACCCTTTTTCTCAAATACCAAATTCGTGCCCATATTAGTTTATCATGTTTGATAGACATTTCCAGAAAATGGAAATATTAGACTGGTTTGCCTGTCGTAGTTTTTCTTGACCCCCATAGACTTCGCCACCCATACAAGCATCAAAGAGCATAGCCTAGCGGAGAGAAATGGTTTGAAAGCAGGTATTCCAGTCTATAAGCAAAATACTAAGGCATATATTTTAAAAAAAAAAACTTTATTTATTTTACAACAATTATGAAACAAATTATTTCAACTTATATTAATCACTCTTGTTGGACCGGATTTTAGCGTGCAGGGGGTCTTAATGTGGGAGGAAACCGGAGTACCCGGAGAACCCATGTGGTGGTGTTATTTTAAAAGAACCTGTGTAAGTCCCGGTACGAAATAGTTTATACCTTGATTATTTTAAGTCCGTTTACCAGGTGTTAACATTCTTCAATTTTGACAAGACGTTTAACTTCATATACGAAATTGGACGAAAAAACAATGACCTATAAAATAGTTTATTCCCTGCGGTAATTTCTTTATCTCAAACCTCCTCATTGAAATGTCTCATATCATAAAGCTCTATTTTCGCATTGATATGGCTCGTTTTTCAAGGGGTTATTTTATTTATTTAAATCAAAATTATATCTAAATATCTATTCATATTGAATCCATTGTTTATTTGCACTTTTGTAATTACATAAGTAATTTGATGGCAAAAACAAATTAACATAACACCAGAATTACGAAGTATATGTACGATCTCACCCAACACATTCTCCGCGGTAATTACCAAGCACACTGCCCTAAACGAAATAAACTGTTTTTAACAAAAAAAAGTAAGATACGTAAATTTATTTAAAACTTTGATGTATGAACATTTTGAATCATATTTTACACTATGTGTGACATTTAAGCTGTTAGTGTAATCGATGTTTGTGTGGACAAATATCCTAGATAGGGACCTCCTCAACCACAGGGGAACTCGGCACAGTATAATCTATATCGGTGAAAGTAAATATATGTTTTCGTGTAATGTATCGAACAATAAAATTGAAATAGCTTCAACCAACCAAATAACACTGGGAATTCAATCCGTAGCTGTTTTACATGGCATACGTTTCTTAACAGCCTGTAACAAAAATCAATAAGATTTTTTGTTTTAATAATGATGGCATATGCAACAATACAGGCGGACAGTGACGTCATAGTCAAGGTGTGTGTAAACGTTTAGTCGTAGTTGATTAACAGGATCGTTCCATACATTTAGGGTACGGCAGAGAAACCGAGGAGGGGGTGTAGTTCTCTACGTTACCTCCAATACACGCTAAGGCAAGTTATCTTTTTCTACTACATTTGCCTCAAACAAATTACGTAAAGCAAAGGCGTTTTTTCATTCATTGTGTAAGTTAGAACATTGGCAGTACTATTAAACGAGAACTATTTTCATGACATACCTGGTAAATCGATATTTTACGCTATAGTAACGTGGCGTCATTATTATGACATCGATACCATTTTGTAGAATTGTTGGTTTGTAACAAAAGTAACACATGGGTTCATCTGATTCTCAGACTGCACTTGGTCATTGCGCGAATGGACTTATTTCACTCGGCTAAAGCCCTTGATCGAAGGAGAAGAAGAAATTAATCACTTCTGTTAAGCACTAGTACAGACATGTTGCTGGCTATATGCTTTAATAGTGTGTGCTTCCGTGTAGGACTAGTCTGCTTCCTTTTGTGAAGGCCAGTGCGGGGTGTGTCTGCTTCCTTTTGTGAAGGTCAGTGTGGGGTATGTCTGCTTCCTTTTGTGAAGGCCAGTGTGGGGTATGTCTGCTTCGTTTTGTGAAGGCTAGTGTTAGGCTAGTCTGCTTCCTTTTGTGAAGGTCAGTGTGGGGTATGTCTGCTTCGTTTTGTGAAGGCCAGTGTGGGGCTTATCTGCTTCCTTTTGTGAAGGCAAGTGTGGGGTATGTCTGCTTCGTTTTGTGAAGGCCAGTGTGGGGTTTGTCTGCTTCCTTTTGTGAAGGTCAGTGTGGGGTATGTCTGCTTCCGTTTGTGAAGGCCAGTGTGGGGCATATCTGCTTCCTTTTGTGAAGGCCAGTGTGGGGTATGTCGGCTTCCTTTTGTGAAGGCCAGTGTTGGGTATGTCTGCTTTCTTTTGTGAAGGCCAGTGTGGGGTATTTTTGCTTCCTTTTGTGAAGGCCAGTGTTGGGTATGTCTGCTTCCTTTTGTGAAGGCCAGTGTGGGGTATGTCTGCTTCCGTTTGTGAAGGCCAGTGTGGGGTATGTCTGCTTCCTTTTGTGAAGGCTAGTGTCAGGCCAGCCTAACATTCATTTTGTGTATGTTAGTCTGGAGTCAGCCTGCTTCCCGTTGTGTATGTTAGTGTGGGGCCAACCTGCTCCCTGTTGTGCATGTTAGTGTGGGGCCTGCCTGCTTCCTGTTGTGTATGCTATTGTGGAGCCAGCCTGCTTCCTGTTGTGTATGTTAGGGTGGAGCCTGCCTGCTTCCTGTTGTGTATGTTGGTGTGGGGCCACAAAATGAAGCAGACAGGCTCCACAATAACATACACAACAGGAAGCAGGCAGGCTCCACACTAACATACACAACATGAAGTAGGCAGGCTTCACACTGGCCTGCTTCTTTTACTGTTGGGCCAGTGTGTTGCCAGTCTGCTTATTGGGGCCAGTATGTGGCCAGCCTGCTTCCTTTTGTGTTTGGACATTGTTGGACTTGCCTGCTTTCTTTCGTGTAGGGCAAGTGTGGGACCAGCCTTCTTCCTTCTGTGTGGGACATTTAGGGCCAACCTGCATACTTTTGTGTGGGGCGAGTGTGTGGCCAGCGACGATAACTATACGTAAGAGTTACATCCCTTCGACCGCTATTGACGTTGAAATAGTCTGGGCCATCCCAGGTCTGGACCAGTCTCCTACATTCATTTTACCTGTCTCCCTTTCCGAGTTGATCTGGGAGACTGTTCCACACCCGGGCGGCCTCGTAGGAGAAAGATTTGAGTCCATACCTTGTAGTGTTGACCCTAGGTAATACAGCTGTATTCTCTTGTCTGCAATTGTAATTAGTTACCTTTATTTCAATCATATCTTGGATAAAGCGTGGAGAAATTTTCTTAACTATTTTATAGACTTCACAGGCCATGTCTCTCAAACGTCTTATATGTAGTAAATCAGAGTTTGATTTTTGGACTAAAAGTTAAAAGTAAGACGAAAAGTCACTATAAACAAAACGAGGTGATCTTTCTTGATTTTTTTTCCATTTTCCGTACACTTTTTACCGAACAGAAATGCCAAACGAGAGGGAAATAATTAAAGCTTGAAAAAAGGAATGAGTTGTAAATAAATTTTCTCCCTTCCTTAGACAAAAAATTACCTCTCCTTTTCAGTACAGATAATTGTCCGGAGACCTTTTTTACAGAGCTCTGAGATGTGGTAGTCAAAATTCAATAAATCATCAAAATTTACACCTAGTAATTTGACATTGTTTTCACAATTAAGAGATACACCTCCAACATCAAAAGATTTTATTTTATCAAATGTTCGTTTTCCAATGCTGATTGCCTTAAACTTTTCAGGATTGGCTTTCAGATCATTTTTACTAAACCAATCAACAACATGAGTACATTCTTTTTCTAAAATGGATTTTAAGACAGTAGGATCATTATGGGTGTAACCCATAGTATTATCATCTGCATAGATGTAAAGAGATGAATTTTCAACACAATCAAAATTATCAATTATAAATATGTTGAAAAGAAGAGGGCCCAGGATAGATCCCTGGGGAACCCATTTAAGAATACCTGACCAGGTGCTGCAATTTGAAGCCAATTTCACCTGCTGACACCTGCTGCTCAGGTAGCTGGACATCAGGCTCACTGCCTGACTGTCTAACCCATATGCTTCCAGCTTCCTGAACAGCAGATTGTGGGGGAGGCAGTCAAAGGCCTTGGATAAGTCCATAAGTATGGCAGCAGAACACTCATGGCGATCCAGGGCCAAGCGCGTATTTCCTCCACCAATCTCAGCAGGGTCGTTTGGCATCCAAAACCTGGTCTGAAAGCACCTAGAAAAGGATGGAATATATTTTCAAAAAAAATCAGAAAGTTGTCGACTAATATCTTTTTCAAAGAGTTTTGAGATATAAGGAAGGATGCTGGCAGGCCTTTAATTCCTGTGCTTGCTTTAACCTATCTGGAAAAGAAGATGTAGCAATACTGTGGTTAACTGGAGTACATAGAGGCAAGCTAATATTGGAACAACAAGCCTTAAGTAATTTGGATGAGATGCCATCTACTCCTGTCGCCTTCTTTACATTAGATTTAGAGATAGTTTGACTAATACAGTGTTCGGATACAGGCTTAAAAGAGAAAACAGAACTATTTGCAGTGTCCTGTATCCTGTCTAAAATTATGTTAGTACTTACATTTACCCCCATATTACCTATATCCTGTGCTATATTTACATAATAATCATTCAGAATATTACACACTTCCTTTTGATCTGTAATAATTCTATTACCTTCCTCAAGTAAAATCCTCTGGTCACCAGCCAAGCCCTTGTTTGATAAGAAGGGCTTGAATGGTGGCCTGAATTTTTTTGCCCGAGGCCCCCCAGAACAACGTTCAAAGAAATAGGCTTGCAGAGATTGCCTACTAATTTTAGTAACTTAGTTTCTTTGTTTCCTATAGTCATCCCAAGTATATTGGGTACGATGTTTCTTATAACGATTACAAAGAACTCTTTTTTATATATAGCTCTTCTAAGTTTAGCATTAAAAAAAGGACAGTTCTTCTTTCTCACTAACCTCTCCCTGATGGGAGCATGTTCATAGATGACATCAGTCACGAGACGCTCATGGACCCAGTATATATCGTCGATATCATCGAATATATAGGCAACATGAAACGGCACACGACCCATGTCAGTGGAGAACGCATTCTCATCAAAGTTCATAAAACACCTCAATCTTTTCCTTTGTTGGGATTGGCCCTTGTCCCTTAAATACAGTACATGTCATATGGTGCCAATCACTAAGACCACAATCAAAGGAAATAGTGTTAAAAAGATACATTTGTTGGTTTGTTGGAACAACATCAAACAGGCTAGGATTACAGTTTTTCATAAAGCAGGTTGGAGATTTAACGATATTCTCCATATCAAAAACATCACATAAATCACTGATGATATTTGCACTACCAGTCTTACCTACATTAATATTTAGATCTCCTGCAACTAAAACATTATGATAATGGATACTAATTGAATCCAATTTAATACTTGAATCATTGTACACTAGCTGTTTTGGGTTAGAAAGGGGATTATAAACTCCCATAGCAGCCTATTATTGACTGTAAGTTCTAGAACAAGACTTTCCACAGTTCCACACTCTGTCTACAGGGGATGTCAGACCTGACATAACAGAGGATACCACTACCACTTGCTGTCCTGTCCTCCCGGAAAGTCCTGTTACCGTCTACTTGAAAAAGAGACTGATTAAAAGTGTCATTTAATTTCGTCTCTCCGATAAACAGAATGTCAACAGTCTTTTTGTATAGATTTTCAGCAAGCTCATTACATTTATATCGAAGACTTTTAATGTTTATACATGCCAGAATAATGTTCTTGTGACATTTACGTCTCAGGCTAGTAAGTTCTTGAAACGGATCCCCAGGGAAGTGTGCAAAGGGAGGTCACTCCGATCCATTGGAATGGTACTGGGAGAGCCCGACATAGATAAATGGTCAGACATTGTTGACGATGATACGTCAAAGAATACATAGTCTGCAGGACGGTCATATGCCCTGACTGGTAATTCAGCACACTTTATGTAGAACCAGTATGTGCACTCTTGTAACTGGTCTATAGATGGCAGTAATGACGCCTCTGTGGCGCTGAGTACTGTTCACCTGCAGTCTTGGACAGAGAATGGATAAAACAAGTTTTTCTCATCTGGGACGATCTGTCTGCCAATTATCACACAATACATATTCGCTACAGTCGTCAAGTTGAAAATTGTCCAAGGTAAAAACTGCCTCTTTCGGATAAAAACTGGTTAAAATGCATAAAAACGTCACAGCCGACAGAAAGACGGACGTACCCACGAAATGATAGTTATGTGACTGCCATATTATGTGACGTTTTTTCTGAAAATTGTGTGACCATATAACTGGTTCTAACGAATTGACAGTCATGTGACACTGTATGTCCACAATTTATGTGACTCTTTCAATGTCCGTAACTTGTGTGACAATATGTCCACAATTTATGTGACTTTTTCCATGTCCGTAACTTGTGTGAAACTGTGTCCACAATTTATGTGACTTTTTCAATGTCCCTAACTTGTGTGACAATATGTCCACAATTTATGTGACTTTTTCCATGTCCGTAACTTGTGTGAAACTGTGTCCACAATTTATGTGACTTTTTCAATGTCCGTAACTTGTGTGACAATATGTCCACAATTTATGTGACTTTTTCAATGTCCGTAACTTGTGTGACACTGTGTCCACAATTTATGTGACTTTTTCAATGTCCCTAACTTGTGTGACAATATGTCCACAATTTATGTGACTCTTTCCATGTCCGTAATTTGTGTGACAATATGTCCACAATTTATGTGACTTTTTCAATGTCCGTAACTTGTGTTACAACATGTTCACAATTTATGTGACTTTTTCAATGTCCGTAACTTGTGTGACAATATGTCCACAATTTATGTGACTTTTTCAATGTCCGTAACTTTCGTGACAATATGTCAACAATTTATGTGACTTTTTCAATGTTCGTAACTTGTGTGAAACCATGTCTAAAAATGTTGTGATTAGTCATGTCCATAAAATATGTGACTCTTTAATGTCCGTATTTTGTGATAACATGTTCATTAAGTTATGTGACTACATGTATGTACAACTATGTCCATAATGTTGTGTGCCACCTTTTGTCAATAATTTAATGTCTCTTTATGTCCACAATCTGTGAGACTGTAAATAATTTGTGCATCACTATATGGCCTAAATATTCCCAAAACCTTGTGGGACTGTCTACAATGCTGTATCATTTTATAGAGCTATAATTTTTGTGACCCATTTTTTCCCCCATTTCTTACTAGTAAATTAAATATTGATCAACTTCATACACGTTGACATATTTATTTACTGCACGTTGACTCATTGTTAATGTCAAGAATTGCAAAGTTTCCAATGTCAAGACTTTTAAAAGATTTACATTAGCATATTCTGGACATTTTCTTATTCCAGTATTACACTGATTCTTGATCAGGTGGCAAACAATTGATACATCGTATACTAACCCTGAGACCATCTTTATTGTTATTATCCTGCAATTATTTATTCTACAGAACCTTAACAAAAACAGGACAAATGGTACATTGTACTTGCAAGCTTTTTATTGTGCAAATTTTGAGGGACATGAATAGGCATGGGCCTATTGCTGGATAACTATAGTATCCGTTCAAGGTCTATTGGCCAATTAAAGTAGTCTTCTGAGAGACACACATATAGGATGCCGCAGCCATCTTGTTTTTCTCTTTTTATCACACAGATTATATCTGTATACATGTGGGAGGCAATAATGTGAATGTTTTAAAAAATGACAAAAGCAAAAAATCAATTGTAATTCTTCTACAATTTGTCTTCTATAAAACATGAACCAAAACACTTTTCTAATTGATTCATTGTTGTTAAATTGTGCAATGCATTATTTCTATTATCATATGCTATTTGGAGCATAATCATGTCATTAAAATTAAGTAATCCAGCAGTACCAGGCATTGCAGGATAGTCCTGGACAGCACTGGCAAGCTGTATGTGGCGAAACCAGGCTGTAACTAATACCATCCTGGAAATGGCAGCCACATTTCCTACAAAAACTCAAGGAATTTTGGAAATGCACATACAATTGGGACACCATGAAATGTTCCTCTATATAATGCAATCTGCATTAAGAAATTCTGTTTCTTTTGAGAATTGTTCCAAACAGAATTTAATTCAGATTATGACTCTTTAACATGTACAGACAACACTCTCAACATCTTCAAGCAAACAGTATATGTTGCCATTCAAACGATAAAAGCCCAGCAAAATCTGCTGTGTTATTATAATTGGTAACCATTAAGAAGTTATACTTATACAGTAACAACAAGAAATATAGGAATTTATGGAAAAGGAAATAAAATAAAAAATTAGTCACTACTGCGACATAATGTAAAATCATGTATCTCTTTCATACTAAATGAATGTTAATTATTGTGAAATGCTTTGTATAGTCAATCAACAGATATATATATATATATGTATATCATCCTTTTACTCCAAATCCAACTCCATAACATCTTTCTGAAATCAAATCTGGTCAATCTACTGCATCATCATAACTTGTTGAAATGGAAGCAATATACATAATACTCGAACAGTAAATACAGGATCAAATAAAAAGGTAGAAACAGATCCTTGGGAAAAAGGACATCAAATTACCGATTCAGTTACTTCTTGTAACAAAATAAAAATTATGCAAGAAACCATGGATCTTGTGAAAAGCATTAGTTTCTTTTACAGAGAGGTTTTCAATCAATTTGAAATGGTTTGTTTAGTCCATCAACACAGATATGCAACAATCCCTTCTGCTCAGAGCAGTTATACTTCAGCAACAAGATATCCAAGAGGAATCTTGGCACCCACCATCGTTTGCTCTTCAATTATTCCTGGATATTTTCCCTTATTTTCTCTTCTTTCCTCTGTTTTCTGTCTACGAAATAGCAATAATAACCTTAAAATGTCAAATCCAGGATGGTTCCCTGCTGATTTTTTCTGATCAGTCTTCAAAATCAAAAGGACACAACTAGGGACCAAAGGAAATCTACAAATTGAACTTGAAAAAGATCCATCTTGTACTTCAAGAAATAGTGATAACAAACTTTCATTGTCAAATCTAAAATATCTGTCTGTTGCCCATATTATTGTTTTATAGATATCAAAATCTAAGATGCCGTCTATCGGTCTTATTGTTTTCCAGATCAATCCAAAAAGGTACAATGCACAACTAGGGACCAAGAGGAACCTACATATAAAATCTGAGAATGACCCACAGAAATAGCGATAACAAATTCATCAATGAAAATCCAAGATGACTGTCGGCCATATTGTTTTCTTTAGCAAAAAAAGGACCACGCACAACTAGGAATCACGGGAAACCTGCATATGAAATTTGAGAATGGTCCTTTAATAACTCAAGAAATAGCAATAACAAGAACTGTGTAAGGACGGATGACGGACCACAGACGATGGGCGATTTGAATAGTCCACCATCTGATGATGGTGGGCTAATAAACATCACTGTCAAATAGTCTTTGTATTTTCCAGAAATTATGGAATTACTTTGAGTGATTTATGTAGGATATTTTTTTGATGATAAGGTGGTTAGCTCTGAGGTGGAGAACACCATTGGCCTTTTCACTTTTCTTTTTCATTTTTTCGATGACAGCTTGCCTGGGAGTTGTTTTTGTTTTTAGAAAATCACTGAAATACTCTTTCAACTCCTTCATTTCTGCAGCTGTCCACCGCTGGCGAGATACCCTTGGTGTTTTCTCTTTTGCTTCATCCAGTTCGTCTTCTTCCTCGTCTTTTTCCTCTGTGGCCTCTTCATTGGCTGCCTCTTCTGAATACATACACTCCTCTGGATCCATGTTTTGTACTGGGATTGATCTAATAGATAGAATTCATACATTGATTTTTCATCTATTATATACATATTTCACAAGTATGGCAGATTTTTTACATTTTCATAAATGCGAAGCACGAGTGAAAATATTTTTGAAATCTGCCATATGAGTCAAATATATCTGACATTTAAAGGGAAACCAGTGAATTTTCTTTTTCTTACATTAAGGAAGAAAAAATAGAGGACTCAAATTTCAAACAAATCTGCTACAAACAAGGGCGAGGAACGTTGTTTTATTCCAGTCACTGCTAGAAATCCCTCTCAAACTGATACAAGAAAGTAATTAAATGAAAACCTGTAATGTATACCATATTTTTTTTTCGTGAAAAAAATGATGCAATGTTAGATTAGAAATCTTATACCATCACCATGAGGTGATGAAATCAAATAGATATTTTCCTATATTTAATGTAATAAAATAATCATACCATAAAACAAGATACCTAGACAGCAAATATCACAAAATGGCATTTTAGCATTATCACACTTGAATTTGATAAGGCAAGCTAAATACTCACAGGTGATCTGAAGAGTGGAGTTGGGTGTCCGCATCAGGCAACACAAGGTCTGTTATAGAAAGAAAACAAAATCAATGACAAAACTTCTACAGATGTTATTATTAGTTGATCCTCAGTCCTTCCAGTCTTCTAATGTTCTTTCCCTAATTATTCCAATAGAACAAAAAAGGTACAAAGTGCAAGAGTCAAGTTTCACGTCAATTTCTGAGGATAATCTGTTAAAAATTGTGCGGTTCAAAATAACAGCACTGGTATCTGACTTTAAATTATTTATTAGAAAGGTCATGAAACAGATCACCATTTAACTGTAGATCACACTTTTCCAATTATTATGAATACTTTTTAAGTGCTCTACAAATCATTACCTCTAATGTCAAAATCATCTAGTTTCTGGCCGCGAAATTTGGATGTCAGGTTGAGATCTTGGATGAGTAGTATCTTGCTGACCTGGGTCTTTTCGACAAGCCCACTCAACTGTCGGTAATGTTCTTTGTGGACCTTTTTTGTATGCCCAAGATGACTGTACACCCATTCAAGCTGATTTTTGTCCAAGTTCATCATCTAGAAAGTTCAAATTAATCAGTGCAAATATACAAAGCATCAACATCATTATTCCGTCTTAAACTTCTTAAGTTAAAAAAAAAAAAAATATTGTTGAAACTGATCTCATGAAATCAAATTCTATGATATTCTGTTTAACAGACAAGTAAATAAATTCAGAATAACATCGGTTAGGCCATAATAAATTAATTCCTAAATTCTCATCCAATTTTCTTCAAAATCAGGGCAAGGGGAGGGTTTTTGTTCGTTTTTCTAAGAATTTCTTATATTCGTAAATACATGTATGTAAAAATTATGAAATAAAAGTATGTTCAGTGTCTGATTCCAGATTCTTTGTCCGGATGTTGGTTCCCTTATTATAAAACAAACATGGCCGACAGCATGTTTATCACACTGCAGCTACTGACTTTTTTGACAGATTAACTTCTTTACCATGATTCTTATGTGAAATAAAAAATATTGAATTGGCTACAAAGATTGCTACTTTGATGGTCATTATCACTTTCCATGTATTTATATGTTTAGATTTGTTTTACTCCCACTTTAGTCACGGTCAATCAACAACAAAAATAGCGATGTTTTACCAGCATGAATAAAACAGAAGCAACTTAATTGAAATTATAATTTAATTATTCTGATGTTTGTTAGAAAATGGAAGTATTTCTCTTGTGACATGTCATTATTTTGAAAATATTAACAAAATGTATGATTGTGTATAAATGAGGAGATCAGTATTGTATTATAGTCGGTACATTTTCCCAACGAAATAAAAAAAAAATCCGGGCAGGCCAAAACAGTCAAGGTAGGTAGGCAGGGATGAGAATCTTGGAATTAATTTATTATGGTCTTGCACTCCTGTTGTAGTCCTTAGAGTTTGTGTCATTCTACAAAAGCATATCCATATTATTCGCTGTAATTAACTACATTGTGTTAATGTTTAACAGTAGAAAATATGTTACCTGAGTCAAGGTTGCCATGTACTTCCTCATGCTCACAGATGTGATTTTATGTGGTGCGCGTAGATCGAGTTCCCCACAAACAAATCTCAGCGACTCGTATGCCCTGGCATAGTGATTCACTGTTAAATACATAAATATAAAAATTGATCCTACGTATTATTCACCTGTTATATCAATTGAAACAAGATTCATTTGTGAAACAATGCCCTGACAAGTAACCTTTCACAAAGAATAGGCAAACAAGGCACAGGTTAATATAAATGTTGATGGAATATGACCAATATTAAATAATATCAGATCTTATTAAGATAAAGCAATGTCATTTGATGGGATCTCTAAAACAGACAAGACAGACATGTACAGACCAAAAACAATCTGCCTCCTGATCTTCAATCTCAGAGGAGCATAAAAATTCTGAGCTTTACTTGCATATTTTTGAAGCATGCTACTACAAAAGTACTTCCAAAGGACCCTGGATTATGAACAACCATGGAGCAAGGAAAGCTTACATATATGTATACAGTACATCCTACTTGTCATATCAATAATCAAAATCTAAGATAACAGAGTGTGAGGTCAAAATCCAAGGAAGATGTATCCATTACTTCTCCAATTGAAGTAACTCAACATGGCAGGAGGAAACACAGTCAAAGATAAACAATAATACATACATTTTTTATGTTGAAGTTTTAATTTTGCTTTCAGGTTTCATTTATATCATTACCTGAATTTGGAAAAAGATACGGGTTTCCCTCCACAATGCCAGAACTTCGTCTACCCTTAACCGATGCCAGGAATGCCAGTGCTCTTTTGGCATCAGGTGGAATTATCACCGGTACAGGTCTTCCTCTCTTGAATGAACAATTTTGAAAAGGAATCATTTAAAATTATGACATCCAGATTATCAAGATTGTTATGATGCAGTGTTAGAAAAGTGTGTATAAATTTCATGTCAAATACGCAATTAGCATTTAATATTAGTTATATTTATGACTTAGCAGATAAATTATTTGCTCCAATTTCATGCTTCAAGTTGTGTTTCTCTTGGAATGAATAATTTGAAACTTTTCACATCAATATGGTTTTATGTTCTGAATTACATTAATATTGAGAACTATATATTGTACTGACCAAAGTCTTCCAATGCTGATAGATGTAAATAAACCTTCACCTTCATCAACTCATATAAACTTAATTGTCATTTTTTTTTATTCTGCTGATTAATGATTAATTTTGATTGACTGTCTTCATATTTCTTTCATTTTCCTTCCTTATTACAGTATTTATATCCTATCACTTCCATTAACATCAATAGTATGAACATCTGGGCCAGTATTCCTGAATCTGTACTCGTGCTTATAAGCACAGATTTCATGATCAAATGAATAATTTTGTTACTCACCAAAGTATTGTAAAATAATGCAAGTATATATTGCATACATTGAACAGTATATACAAGTGTAGGGTTTGGGCTCTTCAGAATATTTCCCAAAAATTGATATGATTTGCTTTATTATCAATTCGAAGCAGAAACAAGATATATGCTTAATAATGAGAATGAATTCATGAATACAATCCCTGTTTTAGAATTCATATTTATATCTTTTGCATGCATATACTAGTTAGTATATCCATTCCGGACTCAAAACCTTGCTAAGTATAACACATGTTATTACATTTGCCAACTTTTTCTAACCACCATTTTACATGATCCCCAACAACATTTTGGAAATAAATCAATAAATCCATGTACTCCTTTGACAATCGGTCTGCCATCAACAGTTCGATAGAATATCCATCTTGCTACATAAATGTTAACCTTGTATTTTACCTTTCCTCGCACTCGAAGGAATTCCTGCGATTCTAGCAAATGCTTTTCTACAGGTGAAAGGTCAGACTCGAGGGACTCATCAATACCATCAGAGGGCTTGCTTCTTGAGGCATAACACTGAAGCCTGTGTAAATAAAACATTATTTTGTATATTAACATTACCTATCAACTCCATTAATGTAACAAGAGGCCCCAACAGCTTTAAAAGTCACCCCAAGTACATACAGTAAACCCCCACATAACTTTCAAAGCAATACAATGTATTTCAAACAACTTTCAGACTGAATCAAATACAATGCATTTGCAGATAATCAATCTACTACAGTTGGACCTCATAAGTGGAAACAGGAAACATGAACATATTCACAGCAAATTTTAAAAACGATGATTAATAATGAACATACAAGAGATCCCAGAGGGATCTTGGTGCCGACCATCGTTTGATCTTTATTTGTTCTTTAAAAACTTAGACCTTTTTCCTTCTATTCTCTTCTTTCCTTGTTTTTCCTCTACGATATAGAAATAATCATTAAACTGTCAAATCTAGGATGGTTCCCTGCTCGTTTGTTTTTCTTTCAGTGTCCAAATCAAAAGGGCACATTTTAAGACTAAGAGGAACCTACATATGAAATTTGAGAATGAACCATCCAGTACCTTTCAAGAAATAGTGGTACAAAAATTGTTCAAGGATGGACAGACAACAGAGACCACAGCCGAAGGGGGATTTGAATACCCCTCCATTTGATGATGAGGGCTAAAAATCAATACAACAGCATACATTTTAAAGTCAGAAATAGCCATGTGGAATTATCACTCACTTGATGGTTTCAACCTCTCCTGATCTCCGCTTGTTGTAAAGCAGTATTCTGGCTTGGCATAGGGCAACTAATCTCCTGAAATTATCTGCAACAAGTTCTAGATGGTCAAGTTCTTTCCTCAGGTATTTTGTGATTTGTTCAATGTCCTTCGGAGAGGGAAGTTCATTTTTATATTCATATTTCCTACGTGCCAACACCAATCGAGCAAACCTTGTTACTCTTTCCTCCCATTCCAAGTCCATCAGTGCTAGCAATGTCTTGCAATTTTTTGCTTCCTCGTCATCTGCAGATCCATTTTTTACTATCATAGCCCACTTACTATTGATAAGACGATGCAGGTCGTATTTTAACATAATAGCATTGCTAGGGGCAAGCAAATCATCCTCGTCATCTGCATTAGGAATTGCACATTTTATTGCAGCTAAAACAATATCATCAAAATGGTTGGGCTTCAGATAATGCCATAACCCTTTGGAATCATCTGCTTTTGGGACAAGTGCCTCACACTTAACATCCCCGTCTCCCTCATCATCATCTCCTTCTTCTAGATAAGTCTTTTCATCCTTGTTAGACTTTGTATCTCTAAGGGCAAGGAGAAGCCTTGCACATAGCCTCATTCTGGAACTTGCATAATACTTTCTTTTTTCAACATTTCCTCTGTTACGCCTTAACCAACTTTCTCCCAGTGCCATTACAAGTGGATCATTTTGGGCAGTTTGGGACATCACATCCCTGGTCATAATTGGCAGAACTTCTTTACTCATGAGTGATGATGGTTCATCCTTGAGATGGCCAGCTAAAACCTGAGCTTGAAACACCAGGTCTTTCCTTCGCATCTTTACAGTGTTTTTTTCATGGCTTTGGCAATGTCTATAATGAAGCTTTAAATGATCCAACATAACCCATTCCCTACAATTAGGGCAGGGACCATAATCTGTGACATCAAACTTCCCCTTTGGCCGCCTGGCCAGGATAATTTCTCCCTGTTTCTTTTCCACGCATTTCCTGTTATGACGGTCGTCTCCGAACTTTCTCAATGATGTAAAATTAGGCTGATCACTTTTGAGAATGTCTTTAACCATGTCTTGGTTTCTGTGTGTTTTCAAATGTTCCTTTATGTGTAGCACAACTTTCTCACAAAAGTAGCAAGCATGACGGTTGTCATAAATTCTTACACCTCTACTCTGACCTTGATTCATTTTGTTTTTTTTTATTTTGTATGTTTTAATGTAAAGGGAGCTACTATTAATATCCCGGGTAATGTTATCGTCTTCCAAATCAGAGCTTGAATCTTCAGGTCGACATCTCTTCTTAGAACCTGTATCACATATGCCATCTTCATGCTGATCAGCGCCAGGGCCTCTATGCCTTTTCTCCTTTGAATCTCTGTCACTGCTGTTGTTGTCATCTTCATGCTGATCAGAGCCAGGACCTCTATGTCTTCTCTTCTTTGAATCTCTGTCACTGCTGTTGTTGTCATCCTCATACTGATCAGAGCCAAGACCTCTATGTCTTCTCTCCTTTGAATCTCTGTCACTGCTGTTGTTGTCATCCTCATACTGATCAGAGTCACGACCTCTATGCCTTCTCTCCTTTGAATCTCTGTCACTGCTGTTGTTGTCATCCTCATACTGATCAGAGTCA
>NW_018407357.1:832923-837521 GCF_002113885.1 Mizuhopecten yessoensis
CCCCCCCCCCCCGGCGGAAAGTGTGGGACCTCGTCTTAACTAGAGGGAAGGGAGAATCGCCGGATTACTGACCTGACGCATTTGCCTGTGTTTGGTTATACATACTTTCTTTGCCAGAAAGAAAATTATCAAAGACAGGAAATTGATTGGAAAAAAAATCTAAATAGAAATAAGTCTGGAAGACAAATCATGACAGTGCTCATGAATGTTTCCTTACACTTTAATTGTACGCATTTTAAGTAAACTGTAATCGGTGAAATAGCCATCATCTCTACTAGGCGATAGTTGTCATTTTTTATTATACATTCACACAAAGGGTATGTATGGTTACAATGTACTTGGTGTTTGATCTACATAAATTGTTTAACCGTTTCACCACTGCAGATCATAATGTATTCATTCACATCAAACTTCTTGAAACGTACATGTATATATTCAGTAATTGGTTGAACAGCAAAACATGTGAGCGAATCAATGATCCATTCCCTGCAAACAGCATTGATACTGTATTCTTCATAGACCTCTGAAAAAGTAATGGCAAAAGTAAAAAATGAGCATTGAAAATTGTAATAACAGTTAAAAACTAATTTATTTTGTAAGTTTTTGATAAAATTTAAATGTTGGTATAATTATTCAAATTGAATTTCTTCAGTGTTGAAAATGGACAAAATATATTGTTAAGTTTCATAATCTTTTACAAGTCAATACTATAGCATAATTTGATCCCTCCCAATGGAATTGGTTAGTTTCTGAAAATTGTCAAATTAAAATCTATAAGCATAGCAAAATACAATAAATACAATCTCTTACTTTTCACTGCATTTCTTTCTCCTGGAGATAAAACATTCATTTCTTCACCCTCATGGCTATAGCATGTGACAATCACAGAATCATGACACACATCTGATGCACCAATGACTGTACCTCCACAAGCCATAATCAACTTTGTTATGTCATCTGAAATATCAATGAACAGCATGAGTACCATTACTCCATTAGTACTTTTTACTAATTTTCATATACCTAATATTGTTTAAATAGAATTCCATGGAAGTGGATGTGTCGCCTGCAAAGCAAGCTGGGAGATTATGAAGAAAATGATAAAATTCTCATCATAGTGATAACTATATGTCACCTTTTGCAGGCGACACAAAAATGAGTCACACAATGTTATATATCCAAGCATTTTCATAATTTATTTTAGATTTTTCCAGGTACTGTATTGAAAGAAGTTCGAACCAAGGCAACTATATTATCAGAAATTGGAAGACAAATCAGATCTATACGTGTGAATTATTTGATGAAATTAGTAATAGACTTCCAGGTCATCCTAAAATATATAAAGTTTGTCAAATTAATGTCGGTGGCATTCTGATCTCTTCAACAGCATTTATGGTCAGGTTGTAAATGAAAAATGTTATCTAAAAGTGGAGGACCTAAAAACTAGTACAAATCATAGTCGTTTTATCACACTACATACTGTTAAATGTACTCAAAGATTATAATATGAATACTGAGACTAATTCATTTTTACTAATATCTTTATCCTTACCTTTTGTTAGATCTTCAGCCTGTCCAATGAGGTGGATATTGAAACCTTTTAGTAGCAGACTAGACTTTGTCCGTGATAGATAGGGCCCATTATGCATCTCAATGGTGCCAGTATCACCAATAACCTCGTAGTTTTTCTGCCAAGAAAAATAGCTAGGTTAAAAACAAAATGAAACCACTACTTTAATGCTTAATTCCATTCTGACAAATGCTATTGTGATAAAAAGTATTTTTCTTGGAATTTTCAATCTTCATGTACATATTTATTTATAACCTCTTAGGCTAAACCACAAAAGATAACAAGTTCATTTCATTCATGAATCTGTAGCAAGCAAGTGATGGCTTTCATATATATAGGCAACAGAGAAATGTGTAGCATTAATGAGTTATCTTACCTCTGATTGGCGAATTCCTTTACTTCCTGAATCTCTTATCCATTGGAGATTTACAATAAAAACATGGTGTGCAATTGCTTGTAAAAATTTCAGACTTCTGTCACACATTCTGCATTCTTCAGGTTCTACAATTCAAGGGTGAATTGACAGTTTAATATCATCATGTTAAACACGCATTTTAAAAAAAAATTCTCTCACAAATTTAGTTAGTTATGCAGATTAAAACTGAATTGACTATTCAATGGTGTAATGATCCAACATAATTAGAATTTTAATATTGCTCTGAAGTTTCTAGATTTAAATCAAGTATTCAACTTATTGACAAAATGTCATTTATCCATTTCATACCTGTTTTTATGACAAGATGGGTGATTTTTGGGTGAAAGGAATGAGAAAATCCCCAACCGAACGTTCGGCACACATTTTTGACATCTTCCTGCAGTTATGACAAAAACACCTATATCAGTAGACAGCACAATGTATGCATATATCAATATACTACCACAGCTTTCTGATCACGTTGAAAAAAAATACTCTCAAGAATGTCGCTATTTTTTATTTAAAAAAGTGCAAAAGACAAAAATCAAGGCATTACACAAAAAACAGATGCTTATCAGACTTCATACTTGAAACAAAAACTAATGTACATGTACATGTAATACAATATTATCATGTCAACATGTTCACATGAACCATATATCAGGTTGACAAAATTAGCTTTATTAATAGAAATTCACTTAAAAAAATCATAATCACTCAATATTATAACCTCCAAACATAATGGCAGAAAGGTCTTGCCTTATTTCTTTGTTTTTGCTTGCTACAAAGGCTATATTTACTTGATTTTATCACAAGCTTGTTCAAACCTGTTGTGATTGGTTCAGTCCAGAAGTCAAAATTATGGTAGGGGACTGGACCTCAGTGCCTGTGGTAGGCAACTGGTCCTCAGTGCCAATGGGAGGGGACTTGTCCTCGGTGCCTGTTGGAGGAGACTGGTCCTCATGATCAGTGCCTGTTGGAGGAGACTGGTCCTCAGTGCCTGTTGGAGGAGACTGGTCCTCATTGCCAATGGGAGGGGACTGGTCCCCAGTGCCTGTTGGAGGAGACTGGTCCTCAGTGCCTGTTGGAGGAGACTGGTCCTCATTGCCTGTTGGAGGAGACTGGTCCCCAGTGCCTGTTGGAGGAAACTGGTCCTCATTGCCAATGGGAGGGGACTGGTCCCCAGTGCCTGTTGGATGAGACTGGTCCTCAGTGCCTGTGGTAGGAAACTGGTCCTCAGTGCCTGTTTGAGGGGACTGGTCCTCAGTGCCTGTGGTAGGAGACTGGTCCTCAGTGCCTGTTGGATGAGACTGGTCCTCAATGCCTGTTGGAGGGGACTGGTCCTCAGTGCCTGTTGGATGAGACTGGTCCTCAATGCCTGTTGGAGGGGACTGGTCCTCATTGCCAATGGGAGGGGACTGATCCTTGGCGAAAGGATGGTGAGACTGACATTCTGTGGATAGTCAATAAATAGTTTATTATTATTACATTCTTAACGGCCCGTCAATACATAAAAGGTCATTAGGACCATCAAATAGGGTACAACAAAAAGACTTAAAAGGAAATCACATCAAATAACTAAAGACTAACAAAACACTTTTTCCATGTAATCCAGAATTTTGTGTATTTAAGTTTCAAAAAGAACTTGTCACATTACGATAAAAATGTTCTCAAATAGACAGGAAGTCGATGAAGTCCAACTCTTAGCTGGAATATTTATTGTATGGAATAAAGATGACTCCTGCTCTCAGTTCAAAGTTTTCAAATGTACTTTGAATAAAATGGTTCTTGGACTTTGGCAGTTCAGTAAACAAGACCACTGAAGTTAAATGTACCTTTGAAACAGGATAGGTCCTCCTCAAACAAGGACTTCAAATGTTTTCTCTTCTCAAGATATTCTGGAAGTGAAAATTGATTGATTTAGCATTT
Source organism: Mizuhopecten yessoensis (assembly GCF_002113885.1). NCBI lineage: Eukaryota > Metazoa > Mollusca > Bivalvia > Pectinida > Pectinidae > Mizuhopecten > Mizuhopecten yessoensis. Next base: position 836,838 of record NW_018407357.1, read on the forward strand.
ATTTCTTTAGTGAATAGAACTAGTTTGAAATGGGGCTTGTTAGTCCAATAAACTAGGGTTTCACAATAGTATTTCATACCCAGTGTAGGATTAGAATAATTGCCCACTGTCTTTGTACTAATTGGGCTATTAATAAGGGAAAATCCTGTTGGTTGAAATTAAAGGGACATCACGTGAAAAGGCATTTTTTTTAATGAATGTATGTATTGTATGCACTTCCACTTATGTTACCTCGCTATCCCCATATTCATAGTCTGTTCCAAATGTCCAGTTTGACCACTTGAGTTGTTCGGGAAAGCCCTGCTAAAAATAGCGCCGATAACGTCACCTGACTAGGCAGTAAACACAAGTGGTGCGAGCGAGATGAAACAGTTTCCAAAGGGGCCCCCAGAGAGGGGCTGTCAGGACTTAGATAATCCATGGACTTAGATAATACGCTGTGGGCTATAACAACTTCTTACCGCACTATGAAACCAAGTTATATGATTTCTAAGTCTGTATTCAAACTTATTGAACAGTAATTATTCATCATTAGAAGTTAATTGCACACTTGCCAATATTCAGAATTTAAATTTATTTAGCTTTAAACATAAATTTGTTGCCAATAAAATTAAACAAGGGATGGGGCACAAGTTTTTACAATTTATCACAGCCTTCTCCCGTCATACATTTACAATTAAATGT
>NW_018407357.1:838339-870188 GCF_002113885.1 Mizuhopecten yessoensis
ATTACATTTTTTCCAAATCAAATTCATCACTGCCAATTAATCTACTCTTGTACTGAATTAACACAGCTAGGGCATTCAATTAAATCCTTGAGAGTATAGTTTTGACTCTTCACAAAAATGACATTTGATTCCTGCGTCTGAAGGGAAATGTTGATTTAACATACATTTGGATCCTGTATTACCCATGAAATTACAAAATCTTAAGGGTCAAATGCATGCACAGTAACACTAGAACAAAAAACACGGTAAAACAGAAAACTATTTAAATCAAACAATGAACAAAACATTGAAAACAATTCATTAAAGCCTCTCTATGTTTTTGTAACATAAAACTTATGACAAAATTACCAATATATGATAAATGATAGAATAATAACCCTAATGACGATATGATATGAGAATAAATATCATAGTTTTCCATAATTGCAATTAAGACTGGGAAACTCCACTCTGATAACAGGAATCCACATTTGCAGTGCACAGCTAGCTCTATATGTAAATTACCCGTAGAAACTATGTCAAACATTCATGTGCAGATGGGTTTGATTTGAAGAATGACGGACTTGCGATCAAAGCCACAACTCAGACGAACAAAATTGGACGTCCTTACTGATGCTGCGAAGGCAAAGAAAACAGAATGGACACAAGCACAGCATTATCTGCGAATTACATAATCGATGTGGGTCCATTGGACAAAATTAAAGGAAGAAGTTAATGTGAAAAGCCACGATGAATTGGCGGCGACACTTCTGGACATTTGTAAACAAACACCATGTGCAGTTCGCTATTTACTTTCAACTTTCTCTCGTAATAGCGTACGTTTTGTAAACTTTTTAATGAAGCGCACAATTTTGTTTAAGCAATAAGTTTATTATTTTATAATAAACCTTTGTGTCCTGTACTTTACATTGTACAATAACGAATAACTCACCGCCTGCTCAAAACTTCTCTCCCTGTCATCTATGTCTTTCTGTTTACCATCACGGGATGTAAAATCGGCGAGCACATATTACGTATTTTTAGATACACAAATTGACCAGGTCTATTTTTAGATATTTCTTACATATTTTACTTATTGATAACTACGTAACAGTTCAGGTTTGAGGGAAATTAAAATATGAAAACTCCATTGAGGATGATGAAGTTTTGTTTGAAAAAGTTTTATTTGTACATGCATAAATAAAAACATAGAGAGGCTTTAACAAAATTATATATACTTAGGCCTATGTGTTCCCAATCGTGGTCCTTGAGCTCCACGTCAGTTATTTTAATGGTGTATCTAGAGTTTCAATATACATAACATAAAACTTCAACATATCAGGATAGGCTCACCCACAAAGATCTGACCTCAATGGGGAGCCATGGAAGTAAGTTTAATTAAGCAATGAAAATATTGTAATTCATATGGCACTCCAGTTTTTCCTATGCTTGAACAAAATCAATTCACCAGAAAAAAAGATGAAATCTAATTAGTTATTCCCTTTAAAAGTTAATATATCAAGCAAATAAAAGGTTTAAAATGAAACTTTATGTTTTAATAAATACTTACGTTGTATCATCAGATTGAGAGTACACATTCACCATATCATCTTCGTACCCCATAAATTCCACTGGCCACCTAATATTATTTGGTAACCCTTTGAGTTTCACCCACACATACGTCCGCTTAGTGTTTGCGGCTGCCATGATTGCACTCTGCAATGTCAAAGGTACTGAGATAAGTGAGAGAAGTACAAAGGTGACTTATATATCCTTATTGCCCACCATTTGCATAATTACATTCAAACCTTGTTTCAAACCTTTCTTAATTAACCTCAATTTTGGTCAAACATGCAATAACTGAAGATTCATTAATGATCTTAAAATTTTATATCAGAAAATCTGGCAGAAATCACGACCAAAAGTAATGAGACTAATTTGTCCATAATTATGTGGTACTATCGAAGGTCCTTTCATGGTTATCAAATTGGTCTATATCAGAAAATCTGGCAGAAATCACGACCAAAAATAATGTGACTAAATTGTCCATAATTATGTGGTACTATCGAAGGTCCTTTCATGGTCATCATTTTGTACTATATCAGAAAATCTGGCAGAAATCACGACCAACAATAATGTGACTAATTTGTCCATAATTATGTGACACTATTGAAAGTCCTTTCACGATGAATAAATTGAATACAGTACCGGGTACAATTGTACTCGAAAATCTGGCAGAAATCCGACCAAAAATAATGTGACTTATTTGTCTATAATTATACCACTGAATGGTTTTTTCAGTCACTTGAGTCATGAAATATATGGCATATCATAACATTGTATCAGAAATTAAGAGAGAAATTAAAGCAAAAAGATAATAAGACTATGTATACTATGTCCATTATTATAATAGGCGACTACATTGAAAAGTCTGTCATGGTCCCAAATTTTTTTTCTTCGCATTTTGCGATATGGCGACTGTTGAACCCTGTTTTTCAAAAAATCAGGCCAAAAATAATGTACACAACTGATATTAATATATATATATAATCACATAACTAATGTGACATTTTTGAAGGTTATACTGGAAAAAAATCAGAAAACTGGACAAATTATAGTAAAAAGTAATGACTTTTACCAATAATCATGTCCATAATATACACATGTACAATTCATAATATTTGCCACTACTATCATTAAATAATAGCACATATGATGATCAGAAAGCCTCTCCCCCCAAGCTAATAACTATTGACAATTTCACAAATTTTGAACATTATTATATATAGAAAGAAGCAGTGTTTTTGCTACCTTGAATTTACAGCAACCTATGCCTTATTGAATTAGGGCAAACAAAATCACTGATAAGAGACTTTATGCATTTCCTTTACAATGATAGTTTGAAGTTTAAATTCATTTAGACATCTTTCATTGATGTATCTTAATTATACTAGAATGTCTTGAAGCAACTGGAAAATAGATTATATAAGAAGTTATGTAGGGACAGGGGAATTACCATGCTATAATTAGGTGCAACATAAGTTCATACCTCCAACTCACTTCTTCGGACAATTTCGGCTACAAATCAGCTGCTTTTTGTATAAATATGCACACCAGTCACAACATATACATGTATACTAGTGTGCTTGGAGTTGATATATTATATAAAGTCTCAAATATACAAAAAATAAAAGATTTTTCATGAATCGAATCGATACTCACCTTTAAAATAGATAGGAAGGACATCATATATTTATTCAATTTCTCCATCAATGATATTAATAACTTTATATTTGAATCCAAGATTTGTTGAGTAAGTCGAAAATCCAAGGATGGCATTGGAATCAAAGAAATACACACATTTTTTGACATAGTCTTCGATGCAATCAAGTCTTTTAAAATAGCAGTAGTTTAGTGCACTGACCAATTCTGAAAGTTTTTGAAACTCGCAATATCCTATACATTGTGTTGGTAGATTCTGTTCCGCCATAACGAATCTATAAAATTGGTAACAATGAGACTAATAAAGGAAGAACATTTGTTTTCGCCTGTAAACCTCTGAAATTAAACCTAAATGAACAATTTGTGGAAGTAAGTTGTAAGCCTTGTCTGAGAATCCTTGTGCGATCACAATGCAGAGGTGTAAACCTTTTTTAGGACTCTAGCCAAAAGGCCCTAGTTATTCACTAGCCCTATATTAATTAAATTCTGCAAGCACAAAATTTATTGAAAGTATCAATTCAGCTCACACTGATTGATTGATTGTATTGCTAAACGTCCCATTGAAAATTACTGATTTACGGCCAACAGCTCAGATACCACAGTATATTACTGTAAGTCAATCACAAATGGACAAATCGATGAAATGCTTTTACTTTAAAATTACAACTTTATTTAAAATTTAATGATGAATTGCAAGTTTAAATTAATGTCTTTAAATTTCATAAATCTTAAAAAAGAACATATTTTTCACTGCTCCTTACAATCAGTCCGTATATTTTTTTCATTATTAGAAAGCCGCCTTAGTATAGAAAGCATAAAAAAAACATGGCGGACAAGCTGGACAGATTGATGCAAATTTTTGGGATTATCTGCACTTTAATTTCTGTACCCCATATGCTTATGTCAAATGAAAGAGAATGATTTCAAATACGTAGGGCCATTTTTGGGTCAGTATTGACTTTCAATGTTATTTATGCTGCGAAAAGTCTATCGTCGGTTCCAGCGTGAATCCATGTGTTTTGTTAGATATTGCCGTAATTTATCTATAGGTTTAAGATGTTAATTGGTCAATATATTGATGATAAGATTGATTAAAAGAATCTAGGAGTTATATTATCATAACAGTGATGTCATGAACGCTAAGCTCTCAAACAGTATCCAAACGAAAAACCAAAAGGCCTATCATTTTCGAAGTCCGAAAAGTTTCTGATGACGGCCCTCTGATGAAATCACTTCGTTCGCCTTTTGGCGATTTGATGTAAATCTTGATCACCGTCAACATCGCGAAGGTGCTTAATATAATCACATTATTTAAGGTATCTTTCGTCACATAATTAAAGGTTCAATCGGGTGTTACTTCATAAAAAAAATACAGCTAAACTTACCTTTGCATCTCATCTGCCGCCCGCCTGAAACTTGTGCGCAGGTTCCGGAAGTGCTATATAAAATCCGCGTCAAGAGAACCCTTGACACAAGAGGCGGCTAACCAAATACGGGAGTACGGTAAATGGAACAAGGGAGATAACCCCTACAATATGCGATACGGACGTCTAAAATATGGGGAAAAAATGTCTGTAAAATTATGTGACGGATCTCTGATTTTTGTGTGTGTCACATAACAACCATTTCTACGCACTTTAACACTAATATCCTATGTGACTGTCACACAATTCTGAAAGGTCACATAACTGTGATATGGGCACAAATTCGGTCACATTACTACTATTTCGTGTGAACATCTGAACTTGCCGCCATCTTGCCGGGTATCCCATTTATATTTAACAGACATGTTATGTACTATTTTCATTTTTGTTATGATATGTTTAACAGATTTGTCAAATATTTTACAGATCTTTAAAAGGATAGTTTACGTTATGTTTCATCATATTTTATAGCTGTGGTTATCATAAAATATTTTACAGACATTTAATGCAATTTTTCACAGGAATGTTACATGCTATTTTACATTCATATTCCGTTATATTTAATAAGTATGTTATATAATACACCACAGGTTATGATTGATCCTGCGGTTAACATACATGAACATTAATGTTTTAAAACAATAAGAAACACGTTTTTTTCCAAACCTATATTAATCACTCTTGTGAGCCTGGAAGCGCGCAGGGGGTCTTAATGTGGGAGGAAACCGAACGAGCAGGTGACCAAAGACCCGGCCCTCTTGGTAAAATGTGAATGCGCTATCAACTGCGCCAGCCAACCATCCGATTCTGATTCTCCTTTCCTCGTTACTGAAGATGTATCATTTGTGACTGTAATTTATAGGGTTATAGGTAAAAAAATATCACAACATTCATGCCATTTCTAGCCACCAAGTTGACGGTGAGTAAGCTGTGTCTTCCAAATGTAGATCACAACGTATACTATGAGATAACCTGAGGAAATTTGACAATAATGTCAATTTAAGTAATTCATATTGTAAAATGATAATAAGTCTACTATATTCATAATGCAACAATGATAGCTATTGTTCGAAAATTCTTTCACTTCTGCGAACAGCACATTTCCTACTGAGGAAAAATGACTAAAAACACAATGTCTGTTTCTTGCAATATTATTTTGAGTTCAAACAAAATTCTTCGGTTTGGTATAAAGCTGTCAATCTGATTGACAATAAACTTAAACATTCTAGGTTAAATTAATTATGTGTGATTTAAAACAGCAACATTTCCCCCCTTGGTTTATTAGATCAGATACCATGTAAAATTGTAACGGTCTTAATTTTAGCAAGTATCTTACAGCTAAGATTGGCTAAGCATTCGAAGGGAGATTACTCATACTAAGGAACACCAGCCTATTATGTAGAGAGATTTGCAGCTAGTTTGCAAATGATTTCAAAGTAATCGAGCGGTTTTGGTTGGGAGCCATGCCGAACAAGTCGTTTTCAAAATGAAGAAGTTCGAACATACGATACATTTTAAGATTTTTTTGTAAAACAGACAAACTTGTTTTGAAAAATATCTTCATTTAGAACTTGCACGGCGACTTTAGAAAATACTAAATTACGTTCTGTGTGGTGTTTCTTGTATGACGTGCTTCTATACACTACAGTTTCATATTCCGAAATAAAGTTACTCCTTCGGTTGCGATTACCGAAAATATACTTAGGTTCCAATATACTTTTTCTTTCTATATGACTTAGTAATTATGGAATGAAAGGGTGGAATGATGTCGTTTTGGCAGCGAACTTTTGGTAAAAATGACACCCCAATGATCATATATATACGAGAACGGCGGAAAGCTCTCGATGTCGAAAATTCGACCCACCTAACGTTCTTGCATCAAAACAACATTTCTAGTTGATGTGAGGAAAAATGTTTAGTACTGTTCGAGAGATGGATAGTATTTCTTTTAAAAACCTCCTATACGCACGTTAAATGTATTCTCCTTCCGCGGACATTATCTCGATTTCCTCCAAAAACAAACGTCATTTCCGAGTATCAAAGTTTTTCACAGTCATCGTGCCACTTTTTTGTATATTAATGAAGTTGACCTCAGCCACGTGCCGAACCCGTAGTGTGATTGGTTGGAAGCGTAGGCATTTTTTCGCTTAACAAACCAACACTGCATGTTTCGGCACGAGGCTGACGTCAACCTCATTAATATACAAAAAGTGGCACGATGACTGCGAAAAAATTTGAAACTCGGAAATGGCGTGTGTTAGGTAGGCGGACTTTTCGACACCGAGATTGGGGTGTCATTTTTACCAAAAGTCGATCTAAACCCCTAAAACATGTAAACTTACTATGAACACCTTAGTTTAGGTCCAAATATAACTGTAACAAATTCTCAGGTCCCTGTGGTTCAGATACCGTGCAAATGCAAAGAAGGGAAAACGAGCGCTGCCAAGTAGTACTGAAGCCTGTCAAAAGAGCGTCCAAGTGATGAGTTGAATCATGATAATGCTTCATCTCACAAAAACAATATTGTACAGACGCTTTTGAAGCAAGAGAACTTAGCACAGATTGAGCACCAGGTCTATGTGACNCTAGGGGCTGTATATCCACCCGAAATGTCAACGAGAGAGCGGCTAGGGGCTGTATATCCACCCGAAATGTCAACGAGAGAGCGGCTAGGGGCTGTATATCCACCCGAAATGTCAACGAGAGAGCGGCTAGGGGCTGTATATCCACCCGAAATGTCAACGAGAGAGCGGCTAGGGGCTGTATATCCACCCGAAATGTCAACGAGAGAGCGGCTAGGGGCTGTATATCCACCCGAAATGTCAACGAGAGAGCGGCTAGGGGCTGTATATCCACCCGAAATGTCAACGAGAGAGCGGCTAGGGGCTGTATATCCACCCGAAATGTCAACGAGAGAGCGGCTAGGGGCTGTATATCCACCCGAAAGTTCAACGAGAGAGCGGCTTGGGGCTGTATATCCACCCGGATGTAAGCCTGTTTTGTTAATGGATAAATTATTTTTGGTTGAACTTTGACGACCCCTGCCCAAAATCTAAAATATTTTCCCTCTCCCCATGATCGACACATTAAGGTGGCTTCTTATTACAAGTGAACAATAGGGAGTTGCTCACGTTATGCTAACTAGTGTGATGTCAATAAAATACATTTGTTTGTGTTTATGTTGCGTTTGACAAAGAATTAGACGATGTGGTGAGGTAGGTCTGACATGTTTACAGATGTGAACACCACGCCTAGGTGTGCAATGTAATGATAGCTGTGGTTTGGTTGACGCCTCGTATGAATACTAAATGAAGCGACGTGCATACTAATGCAGTATGTGGTGTAAGGGTCTAATTAGTGTCCCAGACACTTGTGCTCGACAAAGATGTGAAATATGATTAATAACATTGCAATATAGCTAGTCTGCGTCTCAAACATTCCTCTTTTGGTTACTAATTTGACGGGAATTTCATATAATTATTTAGCAAGGAAAATTGTTTAACCCCGTACAACTTTTTTTACAAGATGAGTTAGGTTCTGCTGCAGCAAAAGCCCACTTTCAGTCCAGGAATATATATCTATATTTTTAATATATTGATGTATTGAATATAAGATAAAATGTCTAACGATGTACAAGCCCCTAACATTTGATAAATCATTTAGCATGAATTCCCACTACAGGTGAGGAGTTACTCTTACTGAAAAAACCCGGCTGTTGATACCACGTCTATTCTGTGAATATCGGCGTTTATATATTATATAAGCAATATAGTGTTTAAGCAATGAAATATGTTCATATCACATTAGTCATAATGCAAAAATAAAATGCACACACCTCAACTTGACAACTAAAACATTGAATAAATCATAATTTAGTGACCCAAGCTGCAAACAAGGGTGTTTATCATGTGTGGTTCTCTCAACCAAATACAAACGCCGGTGATATAACCAGGACTTGTGTGCATTATTCAAAGCACATGTTGGACACATGCACCAAAGGTAGACTTATTGTCTTGTCAACGAAATCAGGTAAGTCGCTGTGGATAAATTCCATTTGGATTGAAGTACATAGCTATACTGATATCACGTGTCTGATTGGTGTTTTACTATATCTGAGGTACAAAAGCTGTACTGATATCACGTGTCTGATTTGTGTTTTACTATATCTGAGGTACAATAGCTGTACATATATCACGTGTCTGTTGGTGTTTTACTATATCTGAGGTACAAAAGCTGTACTGATATCACGTGTCTGATTTGTGTTTTACTATATCTGAGGTACAATGGCTATACTGATATCACGTGTCTGATTGGTGTTTACTATATGTGAGGTACAAAAGCTGTACTGATATCACGTGTCTGATTGGTGTTTTACTATATCTGAGGTACAAAAGCTGTACTGATATCAAGTATCTGTTGGTGTTTTACTATATCTGAGGTACAATAGCTATACTGATATCACGTGTCTGATTGGTGTTTTATTATATCTGAGGTACACTAGCTATACTGATATCACGTGTCTGATTGGTGATTTACTATATCTGAGGTACACTAGCTATACTGATATCACGTGTCTGATTGGTGTTTACTATATGTGAGGTACAAAAGCTGTACTGATATAACGTGTATGATTGGTGTTTTACTATATCTGAGGTACAATAGCTGTACTGATATCACATGTCTGATTATATGTTACTCTATCTGAGGTACAATAGCTGTACTGATATCACATGTCTGATTGGTGTTTTACTATATCTAAGGTACAATAGCTATACTGATATCACGTGTCTGTTGGTGTTTTACTATATCTGAGGTACAATAGCTATACTGATGTCACATGTCTGATTGGTGATTTACNTAGTTTAGGTCCAAATATAACTGTAACAAATTCTCAGGTCCCTGTGGTTCAGATACCGTGCAAATGCAAAGAAGGGAAAACGAGCGCTGCCAAGTAGTACTGAAGCCTGTCAAAAGAGCGTCCAAGTGATGAGTTGAATCATGATAATGCTTCATCTCACAAAAACAATATTGTACAGACGCTTTTGAAGCAAGAGAACTTAGCACAGATTGAGCACCAGGTCTATGTGACCTGTTTCATTTACCAAATGAAATGCTTTCTGGGAAACGTTATGCCTCTAGTGGTGCTCTGGGAAGTGCAATAGGGGGAGACTACCATCGCGCAGCGTTTACGTCATGGATAGCGTGGTTTCGAAAGTGCGTTTATGCTAAGGGGGATACTTCGAAAGATTGCAATAGAAACATAAAACTATACACTTCACGTGATTTCTGACACGAGTGACGGAATTATTTGAATAGCCCTCGTAACACAAGTCTTAAGATCAAATGTACCATCATCAGTTATAATCGCTTAAAAGAGGCCTTTAAGGTAAAGGTCTCGAGTTCGAACCCTGTAGTTTTCCTACTTTCATTTTCACTTTATTTTTTTTACTTTCAACTTTCAAACAACAATAATTCTGTAAAATCCATTGCAACATGTGCTTTTTATGGACCAATTCTTTTAAAGGACTTAAATATTGCACAATCTGGTAGTGATACAATTTAGCTTAACGTGTTGCTACCATCAATATTATTTCTTTCCCTACAATATCCACAGATTGTATGTTTCTGAGAGCTGTAACGAACTGCTTTCGTTTGCTCTGTGCCTGGCAATCGGGAACCAAGTTGTGGGATGAGCATTATTCATCGGCTTCGGAGACTTTATATTCATGCGACGGGCATCTTGTCCCTGATCATTCCATACATCGCACCTTTCTGTTCAATTTTCCAGAAGTATCAAGTATGTTTCGGATAGGAGAATTACAAATATTCAATAGTTATAATGTAAATATAGCAAAAATCAGCTTTATTGGAATTGAGTCTCTGTGACCTATTTTTTTGCTATAGACCCACATTTTACATTTTTTCAATTTTATCATCAATCCAATATGGGGAAAAAAAGATGCAGGCCTTCAATCGCAGATATGCCATTTTCTCCTCTGTCAAGTGGTGAAACGGTTTAGTTTTTAACTTGACAATTGATGTCGGTATGACCCAAAGGTACCATCATGCAAAAATAAATAATCATTATTGAGGGGTCGTAGTGAACATTTTATGGAATAAATTGGAGAGGAGATTGCACAGTCAACTTAACCCCTATCCCCAAACCACCTCTCTTAGCTTGCCGATTCTCTCACTCAATATCGACATCCGTATGAGACAAATGAGTGACCATGAGAACTCTGTACAGCGAGAAATAACAGCTGTCTTAGCAACAAGAGACGACCAAACGCGTTCCTACCTGATGGTATTCCTGTTTTGAATAACAAGAGGTACCAAGAACTTTCTTACAGTTCACTCTGTGTTGATGGTTGAAGACTTCAAAGTTTAAATGGCTGTATCTAAAATAATGAAATAACATCTGCGAAGTTAAATTTTACCATTCAATTTGAACTGACACTTCTCATTCAGTTTGTTATAGGAATGCGAGGAACTCGTGCATATAGGTGTATCTTACGTCTTAACACATGGTCACACTTTAGGATGAATTCAGCACATTTAATTAATAAATAGTTACAATTTTGTTACATTGCTGGGGAGTCATCTTCGTAGATCAGTTGGGGTTTTACAGATGGTTACATTGGGTGATCCAAAGAACCACTGATGGATATCGTCATACAATCTACGATACCGTGTGTAGACATCGGGCCGGTGCATTCGATTACAAAGCTCACAGAACGAGTAATAAGCATCAGATCGAGGCTGGTAATGTCTTCTCCATTTGAAATACTTTAAATATAATGTTTCGTTTTTGTTGAGGTGATTTAAAAAATGTCCTAGTTGGTCAATGTTTTTGTAATTACTGGTATCTATAAATGACTCCGGCGGTAGATATAAGGAATAATGTCCACCAATACCACGGGTTATGGGAACAGTGTCAAATTCATTTTGAAATATTTTAAAAGTCTTTTCCGTGATGTAATCCCTACATAAGGAGTTTTCAAATGACAAATAAAACTTGTATGGCGTTAGACATCCGTGTTCCTTACCCCTAGCACACCTACTGGTACCACAAACTCCAAATATATCTACAGCATGCGTGTTTCTGAGAGCTGTTACGTACTCCTTTCTTTTGCTCTGTGTCTGACAATGGGAAACAAACCAAGCTGTGGGATGAGCTTTATTCTTCGGCTTAGGAGGCATTGTCGAATTGTGTACAGATGCAAATTTAAATGTTGTGTTTGGTAGCCGCGCTGACGGGTTAGGAACAGTTCGGAACTCTCCGTACATATGAGGAAAATCCGAATCTCTGCGATACGTCATTGTCCAATTAAAAAGTCTCTTCCATTTTTGGATATGATTGTGCTGTGGTGGTGCCTCTTTACCATGAAGAACCCATATTTGTCCTCGTCTCTTCTTCACCGGTTTTGGACCAAGACGTGGGCCGAAGAAAATCACCACATCTTTATCGTAATAGTCCTGACCTCGTCCAACCGACATAGAACAGTTACTTGGACATCCTCGGAACACGTTGTATCTGCTGAACCATTCGGGAGGGTTGTAAAAGTGCATATGAACTTGCCGTGGTTGTGGCATTCCATGGACTGACATCATTTTTGGGAGGACTGACATGCCCTCCGACTCTATAATGATGTATGTTAGTACAGAAGAGGCAATGAAGATCATCAACAAAACCGTAGCCATAACAAACCTGAAAATATAAAGTAAAGACAGATTTTAATATCGTATAACGTAAAGCTATGTTCATTAGTTTCCTATGTCCTTAATATTTTAAGAAAAAAAAAAAATCGCTACTATCGACATGCTACACTATTGTTTCTCCTGATTTAACAGATTGATAGATGGCACAACCTCGGATTTGTCGATTATCATGTATAACTCGAACTCATGATGTGGACCCCTCTGGTTCGTGTTAACGAGGTTTTACCATATACGTGGGAGACTGGATGGATAAGTAAGGTACCAAGGATCTCTACTACTGCACTGCCGTTTTTCCTGTATATGGTAGCCATCCCCCTTTACCGCCGTTTGGATATATCTGTAACACATTTGAGTTTGTAAACTTCCGTTGTCCATGTAGCTCAACCGCTTTCACTGATGGTATCGTAACATCTGAGGTACAGAGTTTGAATCTCGGTTCGGAACCGCAGAATATTTCAAACTCAGAACACGTTTGTCGATTATTTTTTGTCTATTTTATCTCCATTATGCTTGAATACTTGAAACTACATTACACTTAATTGAGGGTCTTATTCTGCTCTTGTAACTATGCCTGGCATTTTTCACCTGTGAGACAGAATACATAAATGTTAGCCTATATCTGCTCGCCAATACTTAACATGATCTTCGACATCAGTATTTTATGGAAATCCTCGTGATATAATTTCATATTTTATACACTATATACAACTGTATAAGATTGGAGAAAAGGGTGTACCCTTCAGATTGAATTTTGTAAAATAGGGTAGTTGATGTGACAATAAGGATTTATAAACAGGTGAATTGTGTTGCTTTTTGATGAAGATCATATAGGGTAACAGGAGACATACTTAATTGTGTTAATACCGATCATATAGAGTAACAAGGTTAAAAGAGACATACTAAGTTGTGTTAATACCTCTCATATCGAGTAAAAAGGTTAAAGGAGATATACTAAGTTGTGTTAATACCGATCATATAGAGTAACAAGGTTTAAGGAGACGTACTTAGCTGTGTTAATACCGATCATATACAGTAACAAGGTTAAAGGAGACATACTAAGTTGTGTTAATACCGACGATATAGAGTAACAAGGTTAAAGGAGATATACTAAGTTGTGTTAATACCGATCATATATAGTAACAAGGTTTAAGGAGACGTACTTAGTTGTGTTAATACCGATCATATACAGTAACAAGGTTTAAGGAGACGTACTTAGTTGTGTTAATACCGATCATACAGAGTAACAAGGTTAAAGGAGAAATACGAAGTTGTGTTAATACCTCTCATACAGAGTAACAAGGTTAAAAGAGAAATACGAAGTTGTGTTAATACCGATCATATACAGTAACAAGGTTTCAGGAGACGTACTTAGTTGGGTTAATACCGATCATACGGAGTAACAAGGTTAAAGTAGACATACTAAGTCGTGCTAATACCGATCATATAAAGTAACAAGGTTAAAGGTGACATACTAAGTGGTGTCAATACCGATCATATACAGTAACAAGGTTAAAGGAGATATACTTAGCTGTGTTAATACCGATCATACGGAGTAACAAGGTTAAAGGAGCCATACTAAGTGGTGTCAATACCGATCATATATAGTAACAAGGTTTAAGGAGACGTACTTAGTTGGGTTAATACCGATCATATAAAGTAACAAGGTTAAAAGTGACATACTTAGTCCTGTCAATACCGATCATACACAGTAACAAGGTTAAAGGAGACAAACTAAGTTGTATTAATACCGATCATACCGAGTAACAAGGTTAAAAGTGACATACTTAGTCCTGTCAATACCGATCATACAGAATAACAAGGTTAAGGGAGACATACTATGTTGTGTTAATACCGATCATATAAAGTAACAAGGTTAAAGGAAACATACTAAATAAAAACATAAAAAAAAATCGTATAATAATGTCGTGAAGGGCTACAATTCCTTCTATCGAAATTACAATTCTCTACCAACTTACCTATCCCTGCAAAATACTAGCGTGTCCATGTTTTCTGTATTGTTATATATGTGGTGTAACTATTCACACTTGGGTGACAATAGCACAGCCTGTTACATCTCTAGCAAAGCATTGATCTCCCTCTGATTTCACATACAGTTTTGATACCTTTTTCACAGGAAACGTGTATGTGTGTACCGACCGTCAATATGACGTGATGACAATATTGTCTTATAAAGGTAGTTAGCCTGTATAAACAAAGCTTGCCTAAACCTATCGATCATTAACATATTGCTAAACATTGTTTTATCTACTGTTGTGATCAAATCTATTTAAAGTCAGGTCCTTGTAATCCAATACACGTTTAAAAATGTAACGACAAGCTCCCCAACGACTCCACAGACAGAATGATTTGTATTTACACAATTTGGTAAAATCATACTGGCTTTTAACACTGACAGATAAAGGACAATGGACAATAGAGCATCTCGTGGTTTGTTTATAACTGACACATTAATGGTCAACAATGAAGGGTACATACGTTATGTGTTGAGTTAATACCGATCATACAGAATAACAAGGTTAAGGGAGACATACTATGTTGTGTTAATACCGATCATACAGAGTAACAAGGGTAAATGAGACATACTAAGTTGTGCTAACAGCGATCATAAAGAGTAACAAGGTTAAGGGAGACATCCGTTGTGGTGTTAATACCGATCATACAGAGTAACAAGGTCAACGGAGACATACTAAGTGTTGTTAATAACAATCATATAAAGTAACAAGGTTAAAGTAGACATACTAAGTCGTGCTAATACCGATCATATAGAGTAACAAGGTTAAAAGACACATACTAAATGGTGTTAATACCAATCATATCGAGTAACAAGGTTAAAGGAGAAATACTAAATGGTGTTAATACCGATCATAGAGAGTTACAAGGTTAAAGGAGGCATTCTAGGTGGTGTTAATACCAATCATATAGAGTAACAAGGTTAAAGGAGACATACTAAGTTGTGTTTATACAGATCATACAGAGTAACAAGGTTAAAGGTGACATACTAAGTGGTGTTAATACCGAGCATACAGAGTAAGAAGGTTAAAGGTGACATACTAAGTTGTGTTTATACCGATCATATAGAGTAACAAGGTTAAAGGAGGCATTTTTGGTGGGGTTAATACCAATCATATAGCGTAACAAGGTTAAAAGATACATACTAAGTTGTGTTAATACCGATCATATAGAGTAACAAGGTTAAAGGAGGCATTTTTGGTGGTGTTAATACCAATCATATAGCGTAACAAGGTTAAAGGATACATACTAAGTTGTGTTAATACCGATCATACAGAGTAACAAGGTTAAAGGTGACATACTAAGTGGTGTTAATACCGATCATACATAGTAGCAAGGTTAAAGGAGACATACTAAGTGGTGTTAATACCGATCATACAGCGTAACAAGGTTAAGGGAACATACTTAATTGTGTTAATACCGATCATACAGAGTAACAAGGTTAAAGGAAACATACTAAGTTGTGTAAATTACAATCATATAGAGTAACAAGATTAAAGTAGACATACTAAGTTGTGTTAATACCGATCATACAGAGTAACAAGGTTAAAGGAGACAAACTAAGTTGTATTAATACCGATCATAGAGAGTTACAAGGATAAAGGTGACATACTAAGTGGTGTTAATACCGATCATACAGAGTAACAAGGATAAAGGTGACATACTAAGTTGTGTTAATACCGAGCATACAGAGTAACAAGGATAAAGGTGACATACTAAGTTGTGTTAATACCGAGTATATAGAGTAACAAGGTTAAAGGTGACATACTAAGTAGTGTTAATACCGAGNACTGATGTCACATGTCTGATTGGTGTTTTACTATATCTGAGGTACACTAACTTTACTGATATCACGTGTCTGATTGGTGTTTTACGATATCTGAGGTACACTACTTATACAACTTACATATGTTATGTGATTTTTAGTTTTATATCTGCCCCGCGCGTATGGAGTTATCAAGTCCCAGTTGATTAACTTATGTTGAACATTTGTATTTTGTAAGTATCAGGATTTTTTTGAAAGATGGTTCCTATTAAACAATAAATTAAACAGCTTAGGTTTTTCAACCGGACAATCTTCAATCTGCAATAAGGACTTACAGGCTTGTGTTCACGGATGTCAACATGACCTGGATTCCATCAATAAGATTCATCAGTTTGGGAAAATATGTGTTTCAACATTTTACTTTTAAACAAACAATATACGTGTTAACATGATGCAACGTTTTAAGACCAACTCGTTTTTTTCTCAGGCATAGACTGAGCTAACGATGTACACCGTTTACCTTTCGTACGATGTTACGATATTATTAACTGTTTAGTCGGTCGTCTAAGGGCACTCCGTCTACCGATATATACGGTGCCTTATGATTACAATCCCTAATACTGGAAACTATACGCAGATGACATATTAGAAATAGCCGAAAAAGATGCAGTGGAGTGTTTAACAGACCAACCCTACTGAGTGGATAAACACACTTAAATAAAATCTACCCACGAGGAGGAGCAAAACGGATCCATAGTGTTTATAACGAAGAGAAAAATGGTACCATCAAACTGTTCATTAAAATCTACACATGCAGAAATCAAGAAATCTGGAGGGGAAAAAACAAAACAGAAAAGGCGAATTCCATTGCTGTGACCACCCACCCGGGCTTGTCTATAAACCAAGTGACGAGGGCAATAAAACAGAGAGCAGAGAGGGGAACAAATCCGAAACAACAATTCAGCCAAACTCAAGATAACGTTCAAAGGCTGGGTCACAATCCCATACGTGAAAAGGATATCTGAAGCACTTCCTCTACTTATGAATAAACACCAGTTCTTCACCCCGAAGAGAACCTTGACGTCAGTCAGACAGGTACATGTGCATCAGAAGGATAAGAATAACGTTCTAGAAACAGTAGTAAGGTATATACCAAATCCATGAACGAACTGTAAGCAATCTTACATAGACAGACACTGGGAGAAACCCACCTCAAAGATCGTTGAAAAGAGGCAGATCAACAACACCAATTTCTGTAGTATTACACGAAAACAATCCATAAAGCAGTGCAACGAATCGGCAATTGCAAATTATATCGTTGATTGAACTAACACAAATCATACAAATTGGTTGGGAAAAACATATCGAAACCAGGCAAAGAGGCAAAACAAATCTGGAGAACACAACGCATACACGAAAACGAAGGGCAACAGCTAAGCCATCCACTCCTGACTATAACGGTACTAATCTCGTAACATCGTACAGCAGGTGAACAGTGAAGCTGTGTAAGCTTAGACGGCCGACTAGCCAGCTAATAGTCTCGTAACATCGTACGACAGGTGAACAGTGACAACGCCCCTTCAATCTAAGCGTGAGAAAAACACCAGTCGGCCTTCAAACGCTGTGACACGTTCACACGTAAATTGTTTGTGTAAAAAGTAGAACATCGGTACATGAGGGGTTTAAGAATGTTTAGTCTGTTGTTGATCTTCTGTGAGCGACATAAGTGGCAGGTGCTACGTACGATATCAGGACTAGTCTAACATGTATTGAATAAAATACGGAAAATCTTCCAGGGCACTGTGTTTCACCACTTTATTCTTCTTCTTTTTTTCTATTCATTATTTTTTGCTGTTTCTTGGTTTCTGTTGTTTCGTCTTCTCGTGTTTACTTCAAATTTGTGTTACTTTGATGTTTGCATTTTTCGTATAATTTATACAGATATATGGGTTAATTTGTTATAATCCATATCTGTTAAAGTCGGCAAGATTGAATGTCGCTCATTTGAGGTGTCAAGGTATAAACATCTATTTATGCATAGAATTAAGAGTGTTTCAGCGTGGAAGGACCGCTAGATGGATCGTGTTATTGTATACAATTAAAACTTTGACAACGCTACCTACACACTTTTTAACTTCACAAACTTGTCAAACTTGGCCTACAATAGATGCCATCACAAGCGAGCTTAGTTGATGTTTTCATAGATATGACTTCATTTTCTAAGTTTTTTTTAATTAACATTATCGAATCCAGTGTTACACCTTCAGGTGGTGTCTAGTTTACGATGTGGCCCTGTATCAAATCAATGCATGTTTACAACAAGTTTGCAAGTGTCCAATCCTTGTGGGCAACTCCAGTGTATGCATCGATATATTTGTTTTGAAAACCAATAATGTCATTTATCTTTAAAATGTAGGGTTGATGTCAGATATGTGTACTACCTAATATACCATGTCTGTCAGCTCTCCAGGTAGTGACGCGTGCTGCGTTCCCACGTTATACAGAATCTCTTTGTGACAGCTACAGGAGTCAGCTACTTTAAATAATCCTGTGATGAATCAGATACTGAGTTAACCTGGTAATATCATGTCGTGTTTTCCTTTGATAAATGTGTACAGATTTGTTTTAAATTTGACATTATTTCCTTTTCAGAATGAAAGAACAATGTTTTCAGACTCGAAGTTAGTAACCGGTTTTGAACATGCCATAACGTTGTTTTTATTTTACAGCTAGTGTTGACTGTTGAAAACGAGATTTTATGTAAGTGTCACTTTTATTTATATATAACGCATTATACTATATTTATACACTATAGCAGTTCGTAAGCTTTGTATGATATATTATACAAAGTAGTGCCCTTTGTTTTGATAGCATCGCAAGAGTATTCACAGCTTTCAGATGTCTTCTCCATTCTATCGTTTTCTGTCTTATACGTACAGCTATATGGTACATATATAGTGATATTATCGTGTCAAAGTTACTGATCAGTTATCATTACTGGATCAAATGTTAAATATAATGATATCTTGGTTACATTTAATACATTTGCGTTTCACCGTCCCTGATGAATATGACACCAACGACGTTCGATCTTTCTTTAGCATATCAGCACTTTCAGTTAACATACAAATGTACTTCGTAGTATCAAACATGCCAATATATGCTTGTTAAAATGGTTCTTGATGCACTTTCCTCCAGAAACTGGTTCACTGTAACAGTATATGCTGTATAAATCCTACAAGTTTTGTTTATGAATCGTTTTGCTTATGTTTCAGTTGGGTGATGATGCGGTGATGCGTTTGGATTGTTATGGTTGACACTTGAATGACTTCCCAATCTTCTGCCTTCGCAATGCACGGATTTCTCTTTCCACTTTTCATAATACCCGTCGTTTGGGCTAAAATTGTGAAGTTAGAGGTGGAAGATTTCAAACTTAAGAAGTTTGAACCTTGGATATATCGGGATGACGTGATGATGCGGTCACGTGCTTCACACCAGTTCTCTGTGCATTTGTTCCAAAATGACGTGGTGATCGGCGAGTTCTGTCTACCAGGCTACAGAAAAGTTGAGATAGTCAACATGATGTATTCTAACGATGGTCCAACAGATTTGATAGATATACACATTAACCGGAAACACATTGGAACTGTTCAAGCAAAAATGTTAATTGGGGGGAAATCCGACTGGAATGACTTCCGGTCCAGCTGGAATATCGGTAAACCAATGATATTACCACCCGGACGCCACACCGTTACGCTGAATGTAAGTACATCAGATCGATGGGGCACTGAATTGGACGTGATCCTTTTCAACGTTGAAGACGGGGATCTGACTGAGAAAGCCTTTAGATGTGCATTGTTTTGTTTTGAAGACATTAACTATAGCGATGTCGGTGGTCGACGAGACGACGTTCCCAGCGCCAAGTTCGTCCAGTACAGCACGAGCGCGACCTGTGGCGAAGACGATAATGTCAAGGTCGCAATTTACCACGATACTGCTAGAAAGTTTGTGATCACTGCCTCTGGACCCAAGTATAGGTCATTTGGAAATTACAGAAAACCGACCTATGAAGGGTGTAAGATAACAAATCCAATATGGAAATTTAACAATGTTAGTGTAGAACCGTCTAGAACTCCCGTGGAATCAGCACGTGCCCTTATTAGATTTGCAGGAAAAAATGATAACACAGAGATCATCGTGACGTTTGCGGCAATAGAACGGCTGAAAACGAGAGACTTCCGCAATCTAAATGTGGGTTCAACACTTTATGTGAAGTTACGGAAAATATCATCAGTTGTCCAGGTGTTTGTGGCATATATAGGGCAGAAACGGACATGGA
Organism: Mizuhopecten yessoensis; assembly: GCF_002113885.1. Lineage (NCBI taxonomy): Eukaryota > Metazoa > Mollusca > Bivalvia > Pectinida > Pectinidae > Mizuhopecten > Mizuhopecten yessoensis. Next base: position 858,819 of record NW_018407357.1, read on the forward strand.
CAGAGTTGTCATGGCAATCGTTCGACCCTGAAATATTAAGCAGGAATTGGTCTATCCCGGACTGGTCTTGGTCAGAACAAACTGGAAACCTTGTAAAACTGACCTTTGTGAGAACTTTAACAGAGGCATCCTTACCTATAGTCATAGAGGAGATTGGACTGGAAGAGAGAAAACTGAACAACTCGAAACGTGTAATATTCGATAACGAAGAGTTTATTGTGGAAGGGATTGATCTTGATTTTTGGTGGCAAAGGGACAAAAACATGACAGTCTCGGTACTCCAGAATGGGAATTCGTACTTCGATATAGACTGTGTCCGGATTAACTATAGACAACAATGGGAGGCCGATCTCCACTCTCGGATATTTGAGATATGTCAGGACGGACTAGTAAAGCTTGCCCCTCCGGCACCTCATGGTTTGGACTGGATTCCTTTTGGGTCTTCCGTTGTACTTGGAGCTGCAGACCCGCGGTTTCCCCGTCCGTATACTGACATCATATCTATTGGCATCGACACTCGGACGGTATCGTTAAGCGTACTTTACCGAGATAACTCCTCTCTGACGCTTTCCCTGCAGCCGTCCTATCTAGAAACTCGGTTGTTTGTCCAGGACGTATTCGTCAGTATGGATAAACAGGCCAAGCTCCCCTTGATAACGTTTTTGTCGATGTGGGTGGCGGATGGAAACGCCGACGTAGATCATATCACTGTTAATGGCGACTCGCCACGACATATCATACGGAAATGGGGCGCCCTCTATGGAGTGTCTGCTACATTCTTCCGGCAGTGTATTTCATCTCACAACACACAGAGCCCGGATATCCGCATTGACATTCTCGGAGAGAATGAGGACGCCAAATTATAACCCACGTGAAAGTAATATCAATAAAGCGGATAGAAGCAAGATACCAAAAAGCGTCATGTGACATCGATATTTTCTATTTTCGGTGGGAAGGAAAAGATCAAACTAATGCATCGTGCGATTTTTTTCCAAGACGACACATGCGCAGAAGGATAGTCGCACATACTTTGTAAAATGTTCATCAAACTATATAACATACCACGCTGTAGTTAACCGTCCAACTTTGTAATAAACTGAACAGTTCAGCATCTGAAGATATTCACGCTCCAATAAGCTGGATTTTTATTTAATTTTGGTAGAGACTGTGCATCATATAAAACATCAAGTAATGTATGAACTGTAACTACCCCCACCTCCTGCCTGTGAAGACTGGTACTGAGAGACTTGTATACCCCTATATATCTGGATTGAAAGACTAGTATACCCCCCCCCCCCCCCCCCCCCCCCCCCCCCCCCACACACACACACACACACACACACACACACTTGTGTTTGACAGATTGTAAAAGTTTTTTTAAATCAAGAGACTAGTAAACCCACACTCGACTGAAAAACTTGCATACTTCTCTGGATTTAGAGACCAGTATAATACAGCTCTTGATTTAGAGATCAGTATAATACAGCTCTTGATTTAGAGACCAGTATAATACAGCTCTTGATTTAGAGACCAGTATGATACAGCTCTTGATTTAGAGACCAGTATAAAACAGCTCTTAATTTAGAGACCAGTATAATACAGCTCTTGATTTAGAGACCAGAATACCTCTCTGGATTTGGATCATACTTTCCTTAGAGTGAGAGACTACTAGACCCCCTTTATAAGATATCTCTATTATAAACTAATTAAATATCATGATGACTTGCATGATCGTTGTTCTAGATTATTTCACAACTAAACCAAACTGCAGATGCTACTTTTTGTTGAATAATTCCATAACAAATCGTTTAACAAACACGATTAATCCGGCTGTGTTGTACCATCCCTCCTTCTCTTGGATTATAAAGGCTAATCACATGGTACCTTCCCTGAATTGTAAAGACTAACTACATGGTAGACCTAAGAATTAAGTACCCTCGCTGAATTGTAAAGATAAATTACATGATAGTCATTGGACTTTAGTGCCCTCCCTGAATTGTAAAGACTAGTCCTTGGACTATTGTACCCTCTTTGGATTATAAAGGCTAATAATCACATGATAGTCATTGGAGTATAGTACCCTCCCTGAATTGTAAAGACTAATTATATGATAGTCCATGGACTACAGTATCCACTCAGGATTGTACAGACTAACTACATGGTAGTCCTAAGACTTTAGTACCATCCCTGGATTGTAAAGACTAACTACATGATAGTACTTGGCCTATAGTACCTTCCCTGGATTCTAAGACTAGTCATATTATAGTCATAGGACTATAGTACCCTCCCTTTATTGTAAGGACTAATCATATTATAGTCCTTGGACTAGTGTACCCATCCTGGATTGTAAAGACTAATCATGTTATATTACTTGGACTAGTGTACCCACCCTGGATTGTAAAGACTAATCATGTTATATTACTTGGACTAGTGTACCCACCCTGGATTGTAAAGACTAATCATGTTATATTACTTGGACTAGTGTACCCACCCTGGATTGTAAAGACTAATCATGTTATATTACTTGGACTATAGTTCCCATCCTGGGTTGTAAAGAATAATTATATGTTAGTCATTTGACTATAGTACCCTCCCTGTATTGTAAAGACTAGTCCTTGGACTATAGTACCCTCCTTTTATTGTAAAGACTAATCATATTATAATCCTTTGACTACAGTACCCTCCCTGGATTGTAAAAACTAATTATATGATAGTCGATGGACTATAATACCCTCCCTGGATTGTAAAGACTAATTACATGGTAATCCTTGGACTATAGTACCCTCCATGGATTCTTAAGACTAGTCATGTTATAGTCCTTGGACTATAGTACCCTCCCTTTATTGTAAAGACTAATCATATTATAGTCCTTGGACTATAATACCCTCCGTGGATTGTAAAGACTAATTATATTATAGTCGTTAGACTATTATATCCCCCTGGATTGTAAAGACTAATCATGTTACACCCTCTTTGGATTATAAAGGCTAATCAGATGGTACCCTCCCTGAATTGTAAAGACTAATTATATTATAGTCGTTGGACTATTGTACCCTCCCTTGATTGTAAAGACTAATTATATTATAGTCGTTAGACTATTATATCCCCCTGGATTGTAAAGACTAATCATATTTTAGTCCTTTGACTATTGTACCCTTCCTTGATTGTAAAGACTAATAATATTATAGTCCTTTGACTATTGTACACTCCCTGTATTGTAAAGACTAATTATATGATAGTCTTTGGACTAAAGTACCCTCCCTGGATTGTAAAAACTAATCATATTATAATCCTTGGACTATAATACCCTCCCTGGAATGTAAAGACTAATTATATGATAGTCTTTGGACTAAAGTACCCTCCCAGGATTGTAAAGACTAATTACATGGTAATCCTTGGACTATAGTACCCTCCATGGATTCTTAAGACTAGTCATGTTATACTCCTTGGACTATAGTACCCTCCATGGATTCTTAAGACTAATCATATTATAGTTCTTGGACTATAATACCCTCCCTTTATTGCAAAGACTAATCATATTTTAGTCCTTGGACTATATACCCTCCCTGGATTGTATAGACTAATTACACGGTAGTCCTTGGACTACAGCACCCTCTCTGGATTGTAAAGACTAATAATATTATAGTCCTTTGACTATTGTACACTCCCTGTATTGTAAAGACTAGTCCTTGGCCTATAGTACCCTCCCTTTATTGTACAGACTAATCATATTATAGTCCTTGGACTATTGTACCCACCCTGGATTGTAAAGACTAATTATATGATAGTCGTTTGACTATTGTACCCTCCCTGGATTGTAAAAACTAATCATATTATAATCCTTGGACTATAATACCCTCCGTGGATTGTAAAGACTAATTATATTATAGTCGTTAGACTATTATATCCCCCTGGATTGTAAAGACTAATCATAGTATAGACCTTGGACTATAGTACCCTCCATGGATTCTTAAGACTAATCATATTATAGTTCTTGGACTATAATACCCTCCCTGGAATGTAAAGACTAATTATATGATAGTCTTTGGACTATAGTACCCTCCCCGGATTCTTAAGGCTTATCATATTATAGTTCTTGGACTATAGTACCCTCCCCGGATTCTTAAGGCTTATCATATTATAGTTCTTGGACTATAATACCCTCCCTGGAATGTAAAGACTAATTATATGATAGTCTTTGGACTAAAGTACCCTCCCAGGATTGTAAAGACTAATTACATGGTAGTCCTTGGAGTATAATACCCTCCCTGGATTGTAAAGACTAATTATATGATAGTCCTTGGACTATTGTACCCTCCTCGGATTCTTAAGACTAGTCATATTATAGTCCTTTGACTATAGTACCCTCCCTTTATTGTAATGACTTATTACATGGTAGTCCTTGGAATATAGTACCCTCCATGGATTCTTAAGACTAGTCATATTATAGTCCTTGGACTATAGTACCCTCCCTTTATTGTAAAGACTAATCATATTACAGTCCTTGGACTATATACCCTCCCTGGATTGTATAGACTAATTACACGGTAGTCCTTGGACTACAGCACCCTCTCTGGATTGTAAAGACTAATCATATTTTAGTCCTTTGACTATTGTACCCTCCCTGGATTGGTAAGACTAATTATATGATAGTCCTCGGACTATTGTACCCTCCCTTGATTGTAAAGACTAATAATATGATAGTCGTTGGACTATTGTACCCTCCCTGGATTGTAAAGACTAGTTATATTATAGTCTTTTGACTACAGCACCCTCCCTGGATTGTAAAGACTAGTTATATTATAGTCGTTGGACTATTGTACCCTCCCTGGATTGTAAAGACTAGTTATATTATAGTCTTTTGACTACAGCACCCTCCCTGGATTGTAAAGACTCCTTACATGTTTAGGCCCTACCCTCCGTTGATTGTCGGAACTAATTACTCGACGTCCCTTGGTCTAATGCCCCAACCCACCCCAGGATCGAAGAGAATACTGTATTTCAGGATATTTTCGATGGAGTCTAATCTCCGTCGTTTTCGCTCTCCGAAATGAGGGCAAATTTGTCACGAGAGCGAATATTAGTACACAACATACGCAATATCGTAACTCCATGGTGATCCTTGGACTACAGTGCCGTCTCAGGACTGTCTGGACTGTCCGGACTAATTGCATGACGACCCTTTGACTTGCGAGGACTAATGGTCAAATGGATTATAGGGCTACAACTAGTGATATGATGGTTCTTTGAATACTTTACCCTACCTGAATGTAAACGCTATATGTACGATATGAAAAGTAACAAAATACATAAAATCATAAACTAGACACAGATTATCGTAATTATTAAATGAATTCTATCAAGGTATCGTTGGATCTGTGTGCCCTCCCTTGATGCTGGAGTCAAGGTAGGCTAAATTTAAGTTCTGATGAACTCCTCACTGTCTTGATTAAGTAGTCTTATACTTATTGAAGTTCTGTGCTCCTCTTGATTGCCGTAAATGACTGCCACGTAAAGTTTGTCTCCCACCTCATTAGTGATATATCTCGCCGGTGTAGCTAACACTTCGCCACATAAGCCCACACACACACCTTGGTGTCTTTGCCGTAAAGCGTCCCGGAGGGGCATTGGAAGTCGTAGGCGACACCATTTGCACACTTAATGAATCTTGAGCAGTCTGTAGGGTTTGGATAGTCTCCACTAGGACGCCCAGTACAAGAGAAAACTGCAAATATACGTGTAGATGACGAAGTTGAATAAAAAAATCACAAATGAGTAATGTCATCTGAAAATAACGGTATATCTTAATTAGATATTTATATTGGTTTATAATATTGCATTAACTTAAAATACGTGTATTTATATAATATCAATTTCTGGGAAGGTGAGTGGATTTGTTCGAATCAACGATGTTTAACACAAACATGAAATTTGTAAAAGGCTAGAATACATACTAGCATAACGTGAATTGGTAAATAGGTATGATTTTAAAAATGTGCCACATGACTTACTCAATAAAACAGCATATAATATTTAGGTCTTTCGTCACCACCCGAAATGCTCAACTAATTAGCTTTTTACACATGTATTTGTTGCGCTAGTTCTTACATCCAGGTGCTGATGTGGTGACCGGTGCTGCTGTGGTCACTGGTGCCCTTGTGCTGTGCGGTACCGCTGTGGTCACTGGGGCCTTTACTTTTGTGCTGATCGGTGCCGCTGTAGCTGGTAGTGCTGTGGTGATGTTAGACTGGTCACACTGGTCGAAGTATTCCTGTCCATCGACACACCGGAAGTAACGACTACATTGGGTAGGGTCCTTGTAATACCCATCATCTTTACCACTGCACACTGAAATGCAAATGCGTAAAATGTTATAATTTTATGAGATCACACATTTGTACACAGTCTGTTTTGAAATCAAAGTCTAGAAATTGTCTCTTAAAATATGCGATACGCGATTGTTAGGACCTACTGTTGTTAACCGCCAGAGTAGGAGCGGTAATAAGAGTGCCGCTGGTTGCCTGGGCGACAGTTGGTGGAACGGTGCCACCCTCTGCAGCGATCAGCTCGTCTTTAATTCTGTTAGTTAAGGGGAACTTCCGGTCAGATGAGGCGCACACCTTGTTGAAGTCATCCAGGGGAAGCGCCCAGACCATGGCGCCGCCAAAGCCTTCCTGTACCAGCCAAGCCACCTGTAACATGTCAGAATTTCACTCCATTGAAGTCAACATAAGTGTCATATTTTAATACTAGCCAGGATTGAAGTTTTGGCACAAGTTCGCTTCTATTCTATCATTCAAAAAAACTGTTCATGTGAAAAGCAATGTGAGAAATATTTATATTTTATAATCTCTTTAGTCGTAAATATTTCGTTTCAATAAAAACAATTGAATGAAATCAAATGTATGCATAGTTAAAACATGAACTATATTTAACGACAATTATGAAACAAGTTATTTCAACTTATATTAATCACCCTTGTTGGCCCGGATGTTAACGCGTGGGGGGTCTTAGTGTGGGAGGAAAACGGAGTACCCGGAGAAAACCCACGTGATTGGGCAGGTGACCTCAACTTTTTCACGTGCGATCGGGGAATCGAACTCCGGCCGCCTTGGTGAAAGGCAAGTGCGATATCCACTGCACCACCCGACCACCCATAGTATACCTATTCTGTGATTGAAGAATGACAGGCCCGGATTAGCTTATTACTAGCCACGGGTGCATGTACATATACAAAGGTTCTTGACTGACCTCATATGAAATGTGCACAGTCATAAAGCATGATAAGACATTGGACTATTATCTAAAACAAAAAAATAGTCTTATAAAACAGCTCTGTTAGTTGATTATTATATACAGTTTACTGGTTTTCTGCTCAATGATGTGTACCTTTATGGAAATACTCTGTTCATCGTCATAACCGACCCACGTCATGCCGTCCACGTAGTATGGCACCAGCTGTTCACTGTCCCTGTACGTGGTCCCTCCCGACTCCATCATTTTACAGATCTGTTAAGAAAGGATAGTCATTAGGTTTGGCGTTACTGAAATCTGTTTGGAACGTGTATACAATAATAGAAACTGATACCTCTATCTAAAATCTTCACTTGTGCTCACTAAAATAACTCATTGTAACGAAATAAGGTTAAACACTAAACATTCCTAACATGAACTCTGTGCAGTGTCTTTTATGAGCTTGATTAACGCATACTACACTGCATCACAATTGTGGCACTACTGTGCTCTGTGGATACAATACAGGTTACTGGCATACCCATGAGAACGAACCGTGCCCCACCTTTGACTGTTTTTCAATTGAGCCTGAATTTTAAAAGGTTTTCAGGACGTTAACGAATACCTTACCAAATCATTCAATTTTACTTTCGGTATATCGTCCATGTGTTGTATTTCAATCAACAAATAAAAAAAAATAACCAGGTCGATCGTATATACTGAGCTTTCTGATTTTCAATTCAAAGACACAATAAACCCTCTGCAATATCATGACAAACTTGATTGACTTTAATACTAAATTGTATGATAAACGTGAAGATTTCGATTTTCCGATCGAGGATTTTCCCTTTCTTGTTAGTAACATCCGTGCTACCTCAATTCTGGTGTTACATTTTAACGGATAAGTTTGCATAGGCAACACAGGATTACAAGATATGCGAAAAACTGGGGTCAAATTTATCTAACCCTGCCGCGCGATCCACTTTTATCTTTGATCAAAGGATCATAGATACGCATGGTTCCGCAACAGTTTCCAGACTAATCCACTCGTGTCATCCGCATGGTGGCGTGTACAGGACTTTGGTTTTGTCATGGGGAAATTAAATGATGCAAAGAAGACATTCGATATTATGAGCGGAGCAATTGAGTTAGAAGACAGTGTTTTACAAATCTACGAATCTTTATTTAGAAATAAAAAAATCTTACCTCGTAATATGACAGATATCCGGCTTCTCCTGTGTAAGTCCCAGCCGGGCTGGCCCCGCTGACCGGTGCTCCCATACTGTGGTTAGCCGCGTCCTTCAGTGTGAAGCCTCGTCCGTAAGATGCTAGGCCGATGTTTAGTTTGTCTTTGGGAGCTCCCAGTCCTACCCAATAATCTGATGCCCATTTCTATTGTCGGGAGGAAACGGAATATGAATTGTATGCCAAATACTTTAACAACTGTCAGGAAAGTCTCAAGAGCTGGACACAAAACGATAGTGTTAAAGGTTCTTTAATTCAATGAACATTAGCGTGTTACAAGAAGGAACCAGTTTGGAATACTTGCAGTTATTTCCTTTCATACTGTCTTCTTATCTTTATGTGTAGCGTGTATAACACAGATATTTATACATCCTAAGAAATTCTAAAACACGATTCGTATTTGATTGCTCATTCCGGATGGTTTTACAGTGAGATATTGGTACAATATCAATGTCAAAGAATATAAGTACTCTATAAGAACACCAGCCCGAGATCGGTACAATAAGACTATTAGTAAGGAGACAAATGTAAGTATATAACAGATGAAGCTGACTGTCTAGTGATAAATGAGACGAGTTATTAGTGAAAGCTTTCAACAAGCCGGGGACATCCGGAAAGAGATGCAGTTTGGTATGAATCATGAAGGCTTAGAATGTTTTAAACACAAACAGTTATTTTTTCGTAAACGTCTGTTTCCTTTTATAATCAAATGAGTGCAAAACTTTACAATTCAGCTGAATACATTATTACACACAGAATATCATAGTGCTATTACACACAGAATGTTATAGTGCTATAACACACAGAAAATCGGAGTGTTATTACAAACAGCATATCAGAGTGTTATAACACACAGAATATCAATGTTATTACACACAGAATAGCATAGCGTTATTTCACACAGAATATCATAGCGTTATTACACACAGAATATCATAGTGTTATTACACACAGAATATCATAGTGTTAGTACACACAGAATATAAGATAGTAATTACATACAGAAAATCAGCATTATTACACACAAAATATCTTAGTGTAATTACACACAGAATATCATAATGTTATTACACTCAGAATAGCATAGTGTTGTTAAACACAGAATATCAGTATTATTACACACAGAATATATTAGTGTAATTGCAAACAGAATATCTTAGTGTTATTACTCATATAATATCAGTGCTATTACACATAGAATAGTATAGTGTTATTACACAAAGAATATCATATTGTTATTACATACAGAAAATCAGAATTATTACACACATAATATTATAGTGTTATTACACACAGAATATCATAGTATTAATACACACAGAATATCAATGTTATTACACACAGAATAGCATAGCGTTATTACACACAGAATATCATAGCGTTATTACACACAGAATATCATAGTGTTATTACACACAGAATATCATAGTGTAAGTACACACAGAATATTAGAGAGTAATTACATACAGAAAATCAGCATTATTACACACAAAATATTTTAGTGTAATTACACACAGAATATCATAATGTTATTACACTCAGAATAGCATAGTGTTGTTAAACACAGAATNGAGGATGTGATTACTTCTGAACCGTCCATATATATAAAACTGTAAGTAAGACGTACCATATTGAGTTGTCGCTGAATGCCCGTCTCCGAATTCCGAGGGAATAACGGACTGTTATGGCCCGTAACCTGCTCCCAGCTACCGTGCAGGTCATAGGTCATAATGCTGATAAAATCCAGGTACCTACATATATATACAACATTCCTATGAGTTATTTTACACAATCTTGAGACGATATAACCCTTTTATGTATATTTCTGCAAGAAGAAACTGATGTTACAGGTCCTCAAAAATGTGCACTATGATATAGAATTACGGTATCACCCTGATAACCACGGAAACACTGATACATTTCCCAGTATTCACGCTTCTGTATTACATTGCTTCCACGTACATGATACGGACATGCCTCGTTTGTAAAGAATTCCAAAACTTAACACGGATACTTTTTAAGAACGTTTGATCGCTGGCTCTTCTAGCTGGCCAAACTTCTCATTACCATCCTTAGTATCATTAAATCGGGGTTACAGTCGTGTATACTCAAGAAGTAGAATAACTGAAATATGGATAACGAAAAATTCTTAAGATATTTTAATCAATCTTTAATATCCTTTCCTCAAATATGGTTTCTATCAAAACTTTTGACTTTTCGACTCATTTGGAGAGCAAGGACAACGGCGATATCAAGATATGGCTGTACACTCTTTTGCAGCGTATGTTATGAAAAACACATCAAAGGACATAAAATTGAGCTGCTTGTTGACAAAGGACCTGTTACAGGAACAAAAGAATTTTGCCCACAAAGCAATTTAACCATTACTGGTTTATATTTGTAGCTCCCTAAGACACGACCCATGAGATATTTTTTAAAAAAAATAAAAGGTCCCCAGAGCCTGTGCTATGAACTATTTAGTGCCGCCTTCCAAAGGTGTACGACAGGGTTCACATTTTGTCCAAAAAACTATCAAAACAATGTTTTACGCTATCAAATAATATTATATTATTTACAGTAGGATCTGTTGCAAATTATGAACTCAAATATGTAACAAAAAATTACATAATAAAAAAGTTATAAAATCTTAAAGTCTAAAAATTTTGGTATTTTCATACACTTTTTTGCTACATCAATTGTTTTACGGAAGTAACACACCAATTTCCGGTTCTTGTACACCAAAAATCTTTTAATATTATTTGGTACATTATGTTGAGATACTATAGTGAAAATTTCAGAAAATTTGAGAACCGGTAAATTTGTCATATAAATGTCAAATTGTAGCAACGTCTATTTCCAAATATAATGCAATAACCTTATGACTATAGTCAT
>NW_018407357.1:870268-872193 GCF_002113885.1 Mizuhopecten yessoensis
ACCTTTCCTTCTCCGCCCTATCTTTTTCCCTTTCCCCAAAAGCATATACACTATTTGTATTGAGGAGAGGACTCTATTAAGTTGTAATAACTTGTTGTCCGTTCCATTTGTATATTTGTTCAATAAAATATGTTTGAACTAAAGGTAATTAACGAAGAGACGTTGTTAAAAATGCACAAAAGCACATGACGCATTTTAATAGCAACATAGTGTAGAGTGTAATTTTTCATTGTCATGCTGGAATGGAGTGGGGTAACAAACTGACGTATTTCTTTCTTTATATCTTTTGTATTTTTTTAAGTATCCCCGTATCAGAACGATAACTCTCTCTCTCTGGTAGAAATAGGTAGTATTGTAACAGAATCACTGTCTAAAAATCAGTTTTACCGAGCTATGATCTAAAGTCCTTAAACGGCTAATACTACTCCCTACATATGAGGACAGGATACTACACATTTTGTAACTGGTTCTCCTGTCCCTGTGATATAGATCTACTCATTACTATATAGTGTACCTTACCTTGTCGAGCCTCATGTCAGAACAAAGGAATACAACTGTTACTGAAGACATATTAAGCTTTCAGACAATGAACGATTGTGTTTTGGGAATAAAAATGCTTCATAAATCACCTATCGACCAACCGAAAGACAGAAATGTATATTGTGACCACAATCAAAATCCAAAACATATGTTTTTTTGTTTTTGTTTTGGTTTCAAACATCAAATAAGAAAGCAATGTTCTTACAATGCCATTGCGATAACATCATAGGCAGGGTCGATGTTCTTCTTTCCGGCAGCCACGGCGGCCGTTAAGAGGAGGCGCTCCTTGCCGGTCTGCTGTGCCTCCTTTTCGTAAGCTTGTCGTAACTCCTGCGGATAGGAGATGGATAAAACTTGAATTGTTTCAAATAGAATAGCAAAGTGTTACTATATAACTGGACGTGGTATAATATAAAGCTACAACGGGACACAGATAGTATTGCCCTCCAACGTATAGGTTCACCTACACCATAAAACCATGGCCACTTATCGGACAGTCGACCAGCTCTGACTGACCCGAGGGCAACCGATACAATCCAATGTGGATAGCATATACTCGAAAGACTGCCATCCTTAGGTAACGGAATAGCCGATTGTCTGATTATCACGTTGTTAGTCTGGCGATCAGCGCGGACTGTGTCCGGAGGCCGCTATGGGTTAACAATGTCGCGTTATTTTGTAGCCATGTCTCATGAAAGTGCATGGTTGTTGAAATTTTCAGTAAGATGCTAAGTGTTATACGAATTTTATAAAAATTAATTGGAACTTTGGAACTATAAAACCTTTTGGGTAAACTGCTTGCAACGTTCACTGGCCGCGAACGTTCTGTAGCCCGGCCTATACGTTACTTCAGCTTACAGTCTAGTAATTATAAGTTACTACATGTACAGCTGACGTACCTTACAGAGTGCATTACTTATAAGTAACTACAGCTGACGTACCTTATATAGTGTAGTATTTATAAGTAACTACAGCTGACGTACCTTACAGAGTGTAGTAAGTATAAGTAACTACAGCTGACGTACCTTACAGAGTGTAGTAAGTATAAGTAAATACAGCTGACGTACCATACAGAGTGTAGTAAGTATATGTTACTACAGCTGACGTACCTTACAGAGTGTAGTAAGTAGAAGTTACTACAGCTTACGTACCTTACAGAGTGAAGTAATTATAAGTAACTACAGCTGACGTACCTTACAGAGTGTAGTAATTATAAGTTAGTACAGCTGACGTACCTTACAGAGTGTAGTAATTATAAGTTACTACAGCTGACGTACCTTACAGAGTCTAGTAAGTATAAGTAACTACAGCTGACGTACCTAATAGAGTGTAGTGATTATAAGTAACTACAGCTGACGTACCTTACAGAGTGTAGTAATTATAAG
>NW_018407357.1:874551-900986 GCF_002113885.1 Mizuhopecten yessoensis
GAAACCGTATAAATTGTTAAGGCATTCCTCAATTTACACCAACCACGATTGTTATCGCACAACGTCCGTCCATCGTGCGCACATATGTGCGCAAGCAATGATCGTTCAGCTTTTTATCGTTCGCCCATCGTGCACACACCGTTCACACACCGTGCACACATCGTGCGCACACCGCACATCGTGTAACGTTGTGCGATCCCACAACTGTACATGTATATAAAAAAGCGAAATATATATAAGCTTAGAACACTCTTATTCATATACATGTGAAGTAGTCCCCAATCTCATTTTGGTCCTTTTTGTATTTAATTACATCTGTCACTGAAATAAGATCCCTACCCACCTGTTCACCTTGTTCCCTTGGCCCAATGAGGCTCTATATTAAATCATGTACGAAAGCAGTCTACATATCCTCTATATAATGTTGAGCCCCTTGTCCGATAATCCTTTATACCAAATAAGCTTCGCTTATACCAAGTAATCATACTGCACCCAATAAGCGCCACCTTCATCATTTAAATGAAAAGTTCAAGACGGATGGACGGATGCTGCGCCGCGACACAATCGCATTTGCGCTTCAGGCAGGTGTACTAAACACTTACAGTTGTTCATCATTCCACTCATAGGTGGCGAGCTGGTTGTCGGTGATCTGGGCCAAGCCATAGATGAGATGGGTACAGAGGCTGGCGTCGATGTTGCTTGGCTTGAACTTTCCCAGCCCCGGTCGGTACTGTGACCAGTTGGTATGGTAACACACGCGACGGTATCCCGCTAGGGCTGAATGAATACATAAACGTCAGTATCAATTCACGTATTATATCTCAAGTATCAATGACTCATCTATGAAAGGAAATCACAGCCATACTTATATTTAATAATGTTCTGTTTCTAGTTGGGATTATCATTCTAGTGTTATCTGTAGTTTTTCATTTGATAAAGTTTGTTAATTTTAGTTTGAAATCTGAAACATTTAATGCAACGTCATTTTTGAATATTAACATTTTCACTGCAAGTTCTTCTTTAAGCTTTACCAAATAAATTGTGTTCACAGGACTATAAACGCAATTGGATCAGCGTCATTTTGAAGTGTCTCCTCCGCCTCAATTAACATAAGACAACCACTAGAAACAAACATTTTGGTGACGTTAGGCTGTTCCATGAATCTCGTTTGCAATGACGGCATAAACACTTCAATATCGAAAATATCATGGGAAATCTTTGTTAAGCTCAATAATATCTAAAGTTTTAGAATGTAAATACAATGTACAAGCATTTAATGGCATTTTTCAGTGTTCATGCCGATATGAACGCAAAACCGGTTACATACATATTTATCATGAATGCTAGAGCTTCATGGAATATGTATGTAACCGATCATCGTTCATACCAGCATGAAAATAAAAAAATAAATGCCGTTCAATCCTTATCTATATGTACCACGATTTCTGTGTCAATATTCTCCTACAATCGGGTTTTTTTTCTCGGCAGTTTATAATTTATTAATGTACATAAATATTCTTAACTAGAAACAATAAACTGAAACAAAAGAAATAAAAAGAAATCTACAGATATAATAATATCCGAAACTACAAATATTAACTAATTAAGGCGGTGATTCTCTTCGATATTACCTACATACACTCCCGTCCTTGTCGAGTAACTCGGGTCAACGAAACTAAACGGTTGATTGGTCACATGTACGAGTGTCTATCAATATAAATGTATGAACATATGTTTACATTTAAAGATATCGGATCAAAGCAGAGTACTTGTACTTTGCCTCCAGTGTCCGACTTACCTTGGCGGGAGAGAAGGAGAATAGTAGCGGTGACTAGGGTGAGTTTGACTGACATGGCGACTGTCCGCTGTTTTATGACTAATGACTGCCCTCCCCGTGACTGGTTACGTGTATACTACCTGACCTTCCGGAAATATAGAGGGTTTCGGCGGTACGTGCGGTCTGGTGCTGTCTGAGGGGCCCTAAGGGATTTTTTATTTAAACATATTTTATTTCCACAAATAAAAATAAGAGGCCAAATGGGCCTGCGTCGCTCACCTGGTATTAATCTCACACTTGTAACCTTAAAGTGATCTAAAATAAAGCAGAGGCAAAATATCAGTATTTATGACTATTACTCATTCAAAAGAACATGTTAAAAGATTTTAAAACATTTGACCCTTGTGACCTTTAAAGTCGAACAATGGCATTACGTTGAACAAACTTTATAGCCCTTCATCTCACCATGCAACTTGCCAAATATCACCACCCTAGACCTTTTTAAATGAGATTAGGTCATATAAAGGTTTATACATATCTGACCAAATGTGATCTTGAAAGAGGGTCAAGGTCATTCAAATGACTTGATAGCCCTCCATCCAAGCTTGCAACTGCCCAAATATCAACATTCTGGGCCTCATGGTTATTCAGAAGAAGCCGTTTAAAGGAGTTTAAACATATTTGACTCCATTTATTTGAACGAATTTGGTAGCCCTTCATCCTAGCATAATACTGGCCAGATCTCATCACCCTGGTCTTTTGATTATTCAGAAGAAGTCATTTAAAGATTTTAAACATAGTTGACCCCTGTGACCTTGAATATAGGTCAAGGTCATTCATTTCAATAAACTTGGATGCCCTTAATCCCAGCTTGTTACGAGCTTATTATCATCATCCTGAGCCTTTTGGTTATTCAGAAAAGGTCGTTTAAATATTTTAAACATATCTGACCCCTGTGACCTTGAATATAAGCTAAAGACATTATTTAAACAAACTTGGTAGCCCTTCATCATAGCAGGCTACTGACCAGATATCAACATCCGTGGTCTTTTGGTTTTTCAGAAGAAGTTGTTTAAAGGGTTTCAAAGACAATTGACCCTGTGACCTTGAATATAAGTGAAGGTCATTTATTTGAACAAACTTGGTAGCATTTTTATCCCAGCATGCTACTGGCCAAATATCAAAACTTTGGCCTTTTGGTTATTCAGAAGAAGTTGTTTAAATGTTTAAACATATCTGACCCCTGTGACCTTGAATATTAGCCAAAGACATTATTTAAACAAACTTGGCAGCCCTTCATCCTAGCATAATACTGGCCAGATATCATCACCCTGGTCTTTTGATTATTCAGAAGAAGTCATTTAAAGAATTTTAACATAGTTGACCCCTGTGACCTTTAATATAGGTCAAGGTCATTCATTTCAATAAACTTGGATGCCCTTTATCCCAGCTTGTTACGAGCTTATTATCATCATCCTGAGTCTTTGGTTATTCAGAAAAGGTCGTTTAAATATTTTAAACATATCTGACCCCTGTGACCTTGAATATAAGCTAAAGACATTATTTAAACAAACTTGGTAGCCCTTCATCATAGCATGCTACTGACCAGATATCAACATCCGTGGTCTTTTGGTTTTTCAGAAGAAGTTGTTTAAAGGGTTTCAAAGACAATTGACCCTGTGACCTTGAATATAAGTGAAGGTCATTTATTTGAACAAACTTGGTAGCATTTTTATCCCAGCATGCTACTGGCCAAATATCAAAACTTTGGCCTTTTGGTTATTCAGAAGAAGTTGTTTAAATGTTTAAACATATCTGACCCCTGTGACCTTGAATATTAGCCAAAGACATTATTTAAACAAACTTGGCAGCCCTTCATCCTAGCATAATACTGGCCAGATATCATCACCCTGGTCTTTTGATTATTCAGAAGAAGTCATTTAAAGAATTTTAACATAGTTGACCCCTGTGACCTTTAATATAGGTCAAGGTCATTCATTTCAATAAACTTGGATGCCCTTTATCCCAGCTTGTTACGAGCTTATTATCATCATCCTGAGTTTTTGGTTATTCAGAAAAGGTCGTTTAAATATTTTAAACATATCTGACCCCTGTGACCTTGAATATAAGCTAAAGACATTATTTAAACAAACTTGGTAGCCCTTCATCATAGCATGCTACTGACCAGATATCAACATCCGTGGTCTTTTGGTTTTTCAGAAGAAGTTGTTTAAAGGGTTTCAAAGACAATTGACCCTGTGACCTTGAATATAAGTGAAAGTCATTTATTTGAACAAACTTGGTAGCATTTTTATCCCAGCATGCTACTGGCCAAATATCAAAACTTTGGCCTTTTGGTTATTCAGAAGAAGTTGTTTAAATGTTTAAACATATCTGACCCCTGTGACCTTGAATATTAGCCAAAGACATTATTTAAACAAATTTGGCAGCCCTTAATCCTAGCATGCTACTGGCTAGATATCAGCGTCCGTGGTCTTTTGGTTATTCAGAAGAAGTTGTTTAAAGGTTTTCAAAGACAATTGACCCCTGTGACCTTCAATGTAAGTGAAGGTCATTTATTAGAACAAACTTGGATGCCCTTTATCCCAGCATGTTACGAGCTTAATATCATCATCCTGGACCTTTTGGTTATTCAGAAGAAATGGTTTAAAGGTTTTAAACATATCTGACCACTGTGACACTGAATATAAGTCAAGGTCATACATTTCAATAAAATTGGTAGCCCTTCATCCTCGCATGTTACTGGCCAGATATCATAACCCTGTTTTTGTGTTATTCAGAAGAAATCGTTTAAATATTTTGAACATATTTGACCCCTGTGACCTTGAATATTGGTGAAGGTCATGTATTTAAACAAACTTTTTAGCCCTTCATTCCAGTTTGCTTCTGGCCAAAAATCATTCACTAGGCCTTTTAGTTATTAAGAAGAAATTGTTTAAATTAAAATATTGACGCCGCCCGGCCGGCCGGACGAAGAATACCGCGCAACAGCATAAGCTCACTTAGCCGTTCGAGACAGATGAGCTAAAAAATGAATAGAACGAAAGTTTCCAAAACTGTATTGCTATCTTTGGGTGAACCAGTATTGACATGTTTGTGTGTACCAGTATTGACATGTTTGTGTGTTTCAGTATTGACATGTTTGGGTACACCAGTATTGACATGTTTGGGTGTGCAAGTTTTGACATGTTTCGGTGTACCAGTATTGACATGTTTGGGTGTACCATTGTTGACATGTTTGGGTGTACCATTGTTGACATGTTTGGGTGTACCAGTATTGACATGTTTGGGTGTACACGTTTTGACATGTTTGGGTGTACCAGTATTGACATGTTTGGGTGTACAAGTTTTGACATGTTTCGGTGTACCAGTATTGACATGTTTTGGTGTACCATTGTTGACATGGTTGGGTGTACCATTGTTGACATGTTTGGGTGTATCAGTATTGATATGTTTTGGGTGTGCCAGTATTGACATGTTTGGGTGTACCAGTATTGACATGTTTGTGTGTACCAGTATAGACATGTTTGGGTGTACCATTGTTGACATATTTGGGTGTACCAGTATTGACATGTTTTGGGTGTACCAGTATTGACATGTTTGGGTGTACCAGTATTGACATGTTTGGGTGTACCAGTATTGACATGTTTGGGTGTACCAGTATTGACATGTTTGGGTGTACCAGTATTGACATGTTTGGGTGTACCAGTATTGACATGTTTGGGTGTACCAGTATTGACATGTTTGGGTGTACCAGTATTGACATGTTTGGGTGTACCAGTATTGACATGTTTGGGTGTACCATTGTTGACATGTTTGGGTGTACCAGTTTTGACATGTTTGGGTGTACCAGTATTGACATGTTTGGGTGTACCAGTATTGACATGTTTGGGTGTACCAGTATTGACATGTTTGGGTGTACCAGTATTGACATGTTTGGGTGTACCAGTATTGACATGTTTGGGTGTACCAGTATTGACATGTTTGGGTGTACCAGTATTGACATGTTTGGGTGTACCAGTATTGACATGTTTGGGTGTACCAGTATTGACATGTTTGGGTGTACCAGTATTGACATGTTTGGGTGTACCAGTATTGACATGTTTGGGTGTACCAGTATTGACATGTTTGGGTGTACCAGTATTGACATGTTTGGGTGTACCAGTATTGACATGTTTGGGTGTACCAGTATTGACATGTTTGGGTGTACCAGTATTGACATGTTTGGGTGTACCAGTATTGACATGTTTTGGTGTACCAGTATTGACATGTTTGGGTGTACCAGTGTTGACATGTTTGGGTGTACCAGTATTGACATGTTTGGGTGTACCATTGTTGACATGTTGAGGTGTACCATTGTTAACATGTTTGGGTGTACCAGTATTGACATGTTTGGGTGTACCAGTATTGACATGTTTGGGTGTACCATTGTTGACATGTTTGGGTGTACCAGTATTGACATGTTTGGGTGTACCAGTATTGACATGTTTGGGTGTACCATTGTTGACATGTTTGGGTGTACCATTGTTGACATGTTTGGGTATACCATTGTTGACATGTTTGGGTGTACCATTGTTGACATGTTTGGGTGTACCAGTATTGACATGTTTGGGTGTACCAGTATTGACATTTTTGGGTGTACCATTGTTGACATGTTTGGGTGTACTGGTATTTACATATTTGGGTGTACCAGTATTGACATGTTTGCGTGTACCAGTTTTGACATGTTTGGGTGTACCATTGTTGACATGTTTGGGTGTACCATTGTTGACATGTTTGGGTGTACCATTGTTGACATGTTTGGGTGTACCATTGTTGACATGTTTGGGTGTACCAGTATTGACATGTTTGGGTGTACCATTGTTGACATGTTTGGGTGTACTGGTATTTACATATTTGGGTGTAACAGTATTTTCACATTTGGTTGTACCAGTATTTACATATTTGGGTGTACCAGTATTGACGTTTCGGATGTTTCAGTATTGACATGTTTAAGGTGTACCAGTATTGACATGTTTGGGTGTACCAGTATTGACGTTTCGGATGCTTCAGTATTATATGTTTAAGGAGTACCAGTATTGACGTTTCGGATGTTTCAGTATTATATGTTTAAGGTGTACCAGTATTGACATGTTTTGGTGTACCAGTATTGACGTTTCGGATGTTTCAGTATTGACATGTTTAAGGTGTACCAGTATTGACGTTTCGGATGTTTCAGTATTGACATGTTTAAGGTGTACCAGTATTGACGTTTCGGATGTTTCAGTATTGACATGTTTAAGGTGTACCAGTATTGACGTTTCGGATGTTTCAGTATTGACATGTTTAAGGTGTACCAGTATTGACGTTTCGGATGTTTCAGTATTGACATGTTTAAGGTGTACCAGTATTGACGTTTCGGATGTTTCAGTATTGACATGTTTAAGGTGTACCAGTATTGACGTTTCGGATGTTTCAGTATTGACATGTTTAAGGTGTACCAGTATTGACGTTTCAGATGTTTCAGTATTGACATGTTTAAGGTGTACCAGTATTGACATGTTTAAGGTGTACCAGTATTGACATATTTGGGTGTACCAGTATTTTCACATTTGGTTGTACCAGTATTGACATGTTTAAGGTGTACCAGTATTGACATGTTTAATGTGTACCAGTATTGACATGTTTAAGGTGTACCAGTATTGACGTTTCGGATGTTTCAGTGTTGACATGTTTAAGGTGTACCAGTATTTACATATTTGGGCGTAACAGTAAATCGTGAGGCGTCCATATACATGTTATATTTGTAAAGGTAAGATTTTCTTCCATCAAATAATAACAATGCTTCCGTTTTCAAAAACTTTATTTTATTGGGAACATATGTTAATATTGTTTTTGATTTTGCTATTAAGAGGACTTGGTCATTCAAAGGTGTGCCTTTGTTCGTATTCGAAATTCAGAAAAGACAAAAAATACATTGAAATGAAAAAACTGAATACATGTCTGCTCATGTCATGGAACGGTGTGTGCCAACTGTATAAGTACATTTGGCACGTTAAATAAATAAAAACAAATAAACATAAGTAACATGAAAAAAATCTAGCAAGAAATAAAGCAAATATAAACAAAATCAAAACAACTTTCGACAAAGACGACCTATCATGTAGGGACAATTTTGTTTCACATAGATCATCAGTAATTGATTTCGTCAATGTCTAGAATGCCTTATTTCACATAGATCATTAGTAATGGATTTCGTCAATGACTAGAATGCCTTATTTCACATAGATCATCAGTAATGGATTTCGTCAATGACTAGAATGCTTTATTTCGGCACACGGGCCGATAGATCCTTCCTGAGTTATACAGACAGGATGGTGAATGATTCTTCTAACTGTTTGTCTAACATTTAGCCTGATCTGCCCAAGCACACACTTTTTTGTCCTTATCATACAGCGTCCCAGGAGGACAGGACATATAAGCAGGTTGACCGTTGGCACATTTGATAAACTGTGAGCAGTCTGTAGGATGTGAATAATCTCCACTTGGTCGGCCATCACAGGAGAAAGCTGAAGAAAAAAAAGGTGAGTTATCACGAATTTTGTCATACAATTATGTACGATAATATTCCCACTCCAACACATTTCCTACTTTGCTCATTTTATATAGCCGGAGTAGTAGTAATGGTAAACGTAATATTACACATTATTGTCCTTGTTGTAGGGAACCACCATATTATATTTGCCATGGAGAGCTTTTCCTCGATTAATCATGTATCACGAGGGCGGCTAGCCCTCGTGAAACTTATTAATCGAGGGGAAAAACAAAAGGAATGTGGTTCCCTACCACATTGGCAATAAAAGCTTTATTATACAGAAATCAGATTGACGCGACATTGTTACGACATTAAATTTCCCCGTCATGTGATCAAAATAATCCAATCAGACACATTGTTATATATTCATGATCATTGTCAGTAAACGGGGACCGACTTACTTCCAGGAGTCGCGGTTGTGATCGGTACTTGTGGTGTCGTTGTGACGTCAGACTGGTCACACTGGGCGT
Organism: Mizuhopecten yessoensis; assembly: GCF_002113885.1. NCBI lineage: Eukaryota > Metazoa > Mollusca > Bivalvia > Pectinida > Pectinidae > Mizuhopecten > Mizuhopecten yessoensis. The sequence continues at coordinate 883,394 of NW_018407357.1, forward strand.
TGTATACCTGCCCTCCGACACACCGGAAGTAGCGGCCACACTGTGCTGGGTCCTCGTAAAATCCATCATTCCTACCATTGCACTCTGAAAATTAAAATGATTAGAACTGAATTTGTCTAATAATATACTGAATTTATCAGTAACCCACATATGCTATACTGTGCGGGTTGTGTACTTACGGTCTGGACCCGGAGTCATGGCCATTGTTGTCTTATGAACGGCGGTTTGAGCCGAAACAGTCGTGGGCGAGGCCGTGGTTACCGGGGCGACAGTTGGTGGAACGAATCCATTCTCAGCAGCGATGAGCTCGTCTTTAATTCTGTTTACCAATGGGAACTTTCGGCTAGACGAGGTGCAAACCTGGTTGAAGTCATCCAGGGGAAGCGCCCAGACCATGGCGCCACCAAAGCCTTCCTGTGCCAGCCAAGCCACCTGGTGAAACAAAAAACTATTTATATTGTCGACAAAAGTTTTAGATTTTGATGTTCAATTTCTTTATTTGCTGAAGTTTCACAACTTATGGCAAAGAGACTCACAGGGATACACTCACACTGACTCGCACACATCATCTTCATCATCTTCATCATCCTCATCTTCTTCTTCATCATCATCATCATCATCATCATCATCATCATCATCCCAGCAACAGCAGCAGCAATCATACACACGCCAGAACCTTTTTCACTTTCATTCACCCAGACAAGACTAATTTGTATTCAATGAACTGATATACAACATGTATCTTAACATGACCTGTTCTAATGATGACCTCTTAATAAATCTGCTCCACGTTTAAACGCTAGTGATAAATACTTTCCTAAATTATTAAGTCCTTTGTGTTTTCGATTTTGAGTAATTGAACAAATTTATACATACTAGGCTTTTTGAAATAATATTGCTTTATGTATTTAGACCGGAGGTCTGCATAGCGATTACATTTAATTATAATATGAAATTCATCTTCTATATCATTTTCATTACATAAAATACATTTTCTTTCTTCTCTATGTATTCTTAGAAATATGTTTTAGATCATTTGAATTAATTGGCTTATGAAGAAATTGTTGCAATTTAATACTTTCCACTAAATGCTGATATAATACTCCTTTAGAAGAAGAATGAACTTTCTCTAGACAAGCTTGCTGAAAACTATCACATAATCGCTGCTTATATACTTCACTAGAATGATTAATACTATCAGTCACAAACATGTATCCAAGGCCGACTCTTGAAAGATCATGTTTTAAGTTAAGGATCCAGGGGTCTTTATTTTCAACCATATAATCATAACAAGCTTTCAGCACACAGTTATCAGAACGTTGTAATTTAATCCAATACTTAAAAAAATTAACTTTTTTTAATAGCTCTAAATGAGATCTTCTAAATTCAATATAAAGAAATGCAGTGTTTTTAGATTTTCTTAATCCTAATAATGATTTCAAAAATCCAATATGCATTTTCTCTATTTCGGGTGCTTTATGAAATCCCCAAATTTCTGAACCGCACATAAAATACTATTGACAAACGTGTCAAAAACAGCAAGACGAGATTCTACATGTATATTAAAATAATTCTTTTTTCATACATTATTTATGGCAAATAGTGCTTTTCGACCTTGTTCTGCTAGTTTTTTGGTTTTTTTTGTAAATTTTCCATTATAGTTTAAAGTGAGACCAAGATCATTAAACTCATCAACTACTTTCATCGCATCATTATTATGAAACCATTTTTCTTTTGCTCTTATTAAACCACCATTTCTAAAGATAACTATTTTTGTTTTATCTACATTTAAAGTTAAGCTCCATTTTCTACAATAATCTGATAGTGAATCTAACATTTTCTGTGAATTTCGCTCTTAAAACATGTAAGTACTATATGAATTAAACGTGACGAGAAGATGACAAAACATTTAACGTAATGATAATAAAGCTCATAGATACTAAACATATCTGTTCTTCTGTATATGACATAGAAGGAAAATAAAGTATGAATCAGGAAGTGCAGAAATCGTTGTGTTGTTCCTTACCTTTACGGACAGGCTCTGCTCGTCGTCATAACCGACCCACGTCTTGTCGTTCACGTAGTATGGCACCAGCTGTTCACTGTCCCTGTACGTGGTCCCTCCCGACTCCATCATTTTACAGATCTATTAAGAAACAGAGTCTATTAGTTAAGTTAACACGCAATATTACCGCTTTAACGCAGGCAAATAGTTTTGTAACAGTTATTGAATTAATGAAAATATCCAAGCTAAACATGAATAAATCTGACCTCATAGTAAGCCATGTATCCGGCTTCCCGTGTGTAAGTCCCGGCCGGGCTGGCCCCGCTCACCGGTGCTCCCATACTGTGGTTAGCCGCGTCCGTGAGTGTGAAGCCTCGTCCGTAAGATGCTAGGCCGATGTTTAGGTTCGCCTTTGGAGCTCCGAGTGTGTTCCAGTAGTCGGATGCCCAATCCTTCGGAGCATAATAACATTTCATTATTGACAATTAAAGTGTACCCTGAACGAAAATAGAAATGAATATATTATTATTCTATATACCGCATAAAAATCGGTCATCCCAATACCGAGATATTGACGTTTGATTGTACGATTTATCAAGTATACATCGTACATCCCAGACACCTGTGACGTTTCGAGACAATTTCTGTTTCGTCTCTCTTAGAACAAAGTTGTGGTATAAGTAAAACAAACCATGTTTAATTGTTTTTGTTCGTCACTTTCGGAAACCCTCGGAAACAACGGACTGTTGTGACCTGTCTCTTGCTCCCAACTACCGTGCAGGTCATAGGTCATAATGCTGATGAAGTCCAAGTACCTGCAGACAGATGTCATATATATATGTTAATAAAGTAGGGAAATTCGTACATATATTTAAACTGTATTTTGTTTATAGATTCTCTCCTACTTAACATTTAAAATGACTATAGTTCGTACATGGCCATTGCGGGTACATCGTAGGCAGGATCGATGTAGTTTTTCCCTGCAGCCACAGCGGCTGTTACTAGGAGTCGCTCATTTCCGGTCCGTTTTGCCTCGTCTTCGTACGCTTCTCGTAACTCCTGTGGAGACGAAACAGATAGCGTTGTGTCAAACATTATTGAAATGGAAAATATCGAACTTGGAATGAGAAAAGAGGAAGTATACATACATGTACCATCAAAATGTGAGGTACTTCAGTGTTAGACATACATTAAACATTACAATGTACATCCATCAAAATTGTGATTTTTTTTCCAGCGAAAAGGTATTTTTTTCTAAAGCCATTTCAACATATTTTGGCAAGGTACTACAAACTACAGCAGAGTACCTTACAGAGTGTAGTAATTATGAGTAACTACAGCTGACCTACCTTACAGAGTCTAGCAATTATAAGTTACTACAGCTGACGTACCTTACAGGGTGTAGTAAGTATAAGTTACTACACCTGACGTACCTTACAGAGTGTAGTAATTATAAGTTACTACAGCTGACGTACCTTACAGAGTGTAGTAATTATGAGTAACTACAGCTGACGTTCCTTATAGAGTGCAGTAATTAAGGGTAACTACAGCTGACGTTCCTTATAGAGTGCAGTAATTATAAGGTACTACACCTGGCCTACCTTACATAGTCTAGCAATTATAAGTTACTACAGCTGACGTACCTTACAGAGTGTAGTAATTATAAGTTACTACATCTGACGTACCTAACAGAGTGTAGTAAGTATATGTTACTACAGCTGACGTACATTACAGAGTGTAGTCGTTATAAGTTACTACAGCTGACGTACCTTACAGAGTGTAGTAAGTATAAGTTACTACAGCTGACGTACCTTACAAAGTGTAGCGAAATTGGCTTTGTCTGAGGTTTTCCCTCCCCTGCTGCCTGGGTACTCCCAGTCGAGGTCAAGGCCGTCGAAGCCGTACTTCCGGAGGAAGGTGACGGAGGAAGAGACGAATTTGTCCCTTGATTGTGGATCTGTAACCATTGGAGAGAAATGTGTGCTGGCCTGGTTCCATCCTCCCACAGCCAGCAGGGTCTTCAGGCTTGGGTTCTTTAGCTTGAGGGCGTTAAACTCTTGGTACCTTACAAATAAAAGTGTTCGGTTATTTGTTAACGATATATAAACTTACACATTAAAAACTAGTTTTCCCAACTAAAACCAACAGTGACACGAGATCTATATTTACATATCAGTGTTAAGTTCATGATACTTAACTTTAGTGGATGATAAAACGCCAATCATCTGAGAAGAAAGGACATACTTACAGTTGTTCATCATTCCACTCGTAGATGGCGAGCTGATTGTCGGTGATCTGGGCGAAGGAGTAGATGAGATGGGTACAGAGGCTGGCGTCGATATTGCTGACTTTGAATTTGCCCAGCCCCGGTCGGTACTGGGACCAGTTGGTATGGTAACACACGCGACGGTATCCCGCTAGGGCTGAATAAATGCATAAAATAATAAATGGTTTCATGTTTTTAGATGAGTGTGAAATAACTGTATACCTTTGATATTGCTGAAAAGTGTATCGTTGTCATTTTTGTGGGAGAAAGTTTATGTAACATGACCATTCTGAGAGGAAACCATCTAAATTTACTATTAACCAATCAGTAAACAATTCGCCATTCAGTACGCACTGTACATGTAAAATGACACTATGAAGATATTGAAAATAAACTTTTTCGCCGTGACAGATAAGGAGAATGGTGGCAGTGACTTTACCGTGGTAACAGAAAAGGAGGATGGTGGAGGTGAGTTTTAGCGGTGACAGAGACGGGGGGAAAGGTGGCGGTGACTTTCCACGATGACTGAGAAGGAGGATGTTGGCAGTGACTTAGCGCGGTGACAGAGAAGGAGGAAGGTGGAGGTGAGTTTTCGCGGTGACAGAGAAGGAGGAAGGTGGAGGTGAGTTTTCGCGATGACAGTGAAGGAGGATGGTGGCGGTGACTTACCAGGATGATTGAGAAGGAGAAGCGTGGCGGTACGGTAACTTGCCAGGATGACAGAGAAGGAGGATGGTGGCGGTAACTTACCAGGATGACAGAGAAGGAGGAAGGTGGCGGTAACTTACCAGGATGTCAGAGGAGGATGGTTGCGGTGACATACCGCGGTGACAGAGAAGGAGGATGATGGTGGTGACTTACCGCGTAGACAGAGAAAGAGGATGGTTGCGGTGACTTACCAGGATGATAGAGAAGGAGGAAGGTGGCGATGACTTACCAGGATGACCGAGAAGGAGGAAGGTGGCGGTGACCTATCATGGAGACAGAGAAGGAGGAAGGTGGCGGTGACTTACCGGGATGTCAGAGGAGGATGGTTGCGGTGACTTACCAGGATGACAGGGAAGGAGGAAGGTGGCGGTAACTTACCAGGATGTCAGAGGAGGATGGTTGCGGTGACATACCGCGGTGACAGAGAAGGAGGATGATGGTGGTGACTTACCGCGTAGACAGAGAAAGAGGATGGTTGCGGTGACTTACCAGGATGATAGAGAAGGAGGAAGGTGGCGATGACTTACCAGGATGACAGAGAAGGAGAAGCGTGGCGGTAACTTGCCAGGATGACAGAGAAGGAGGATGGTGGCGGTAACTTACCAGGATGACAGAGAAGGAGGAAGGTGGCGGTGACCTATCATGGAGACAGAGAAGGAGGAAGGTGGTGGTGACTTACCGCGATGACAGAGAAAGAGGAAGGTGGCGGTGACTTACCAGGATGACCGAGAAGGAGGAAGGTGACGGTTACCTATCATGGAGACAGAGAAGGAGGAAGGTGGCGGTGACTTACCAGGATGTCAGAGGAGGATGGTTGCGGTGACTTACCAGGATGACAGAGAAGGAGGAAGGTGGCGGTAACTTACCAGGATGACAGAGAAGGAGGAAGGTGGCGGTGACCTATCATGGAGACAGAGAAGGAGGAAGGTGGCGGTGACTTACCAGGATGACAGAGGAGGATGGTGGCGGTAACTTACCGCGTATACAGAGAAAGAGGAAGGTGGCGGTGACTTACCAGGATGACCGAGAAGGAGGAAGGTGGCGGTTACCTATCATGGAGACAGAGAAGGAGGAAGGTGGCGGTGTCTTACCAGGATGTCAGAGGAGGATGGTTGCGGTGACTTAGCGCGTAGACAGAGAAAGAGGATGGTTGCGGTGACTTACCAGGATGACAGAGGAGGATGGTGGCGGTAACTTACCGCGTAGACAGAGAAAGAGGAAGGTGGCGGTGACTTACCAGGATGTCAGAGGAGGATGGTTGCGGTGACTTACCGCGTAGACAGAGAAAGAGGATGGTTGCGGTGACTTACCAGGATGATAGAGAAGCAGGAAGGTGGCGGTAACTTACCAGGATGACAGAGAAGGAGGATGGTGGCGGTGACTTACCGCGATGACAGAGAAGGAGGAAGGTGGCGGGGACCTATAATGGAGACAGAGAAGGAGAAAGGTGGCGGTGACTTACCAGGATGACAGAGGAGGATGGTGGCGGTAACTTACCGCGTAGACAGAGAAAGAGGATGGTGGCGGTGACTTACCAGGATGACAGAGGAGGATGGTGGCGGTAACTTACCGCGTAGACAGAGAAAGCGGAAGGTGGCGGTGACTTACCAGGATGACAGGATGTCAGAGGAGGATGGTTGCGGTGACATACCGCGGTGACAGAGAAGGAGGAAGGTGGCGGTGACCTATCAGGGAGACAGAGAAGGAGGAAGGTGGCGGTGACCTATCAGGGAGACAGAGAAGGAGGAAGGTGGCGGGGACCTATAATGGAGACAGAGAAGGAGAAAGGTGGCGGTGACTTACCAGGATGACCGAGAAGGAGGAAGGTGACGGTTACCTATCATGGAGACAGAGAAGGAGGAAGGTGGCGGTGACCGATCATGGAGACATGATAGAGAAGCAGGAAGGTGGCGGTATCTTACCAGGATGACAGAGAAGGAGGAAGGTGGCGGTGACCTATCAGGGAGACAGAGAAGGAGGAAGGTGGCGGTGACCTATCAGGGAGACAGAGAAGGAGGAAGGTGGCGGTGACCGATCATGGAGACAGAGAAGGAGGAAGGTGGCGGTGACCTATCAGGGAGACAGAGAAGGAGGAAGGTGGTGGTGCCTTACCGCGATGACAGAGAAGGAGGAAGGTGGCGGTGTCTTACCAGAATGACAGAGAAGGAGGATGGTGGCGGTGACTTACCACGATGACAGAGAAGGAGGAAGGTGGCGGTGACCTATCAGGGAGACAGAGAAGGAGGAAGGTGGTGGTGACTTACCGCGATGACAGAGAAGGAGGAAGGTGGCGGTGTCTTACCAGAATGACAGAGAAGGAGGATGGTGGCGGTGACTTACCAGGATGACAGAGGAGGATGGTGGCGGTAACTTACCGCGTAGACAGAGAAAGAGGATGGTTGCAGTGGCTTACCAGGATGATAGAGAAGCAGGAAGGTGGCGGTAACTTACCAGTATGACAGAGAAGGAGGAAGGTGGCGGTGTCTTACCAGAATGACAGAGAAGGAGGATGGTGGCGGTGACTTACCGCGGTGACAGAGAAGGAGGATGGTGGCGGTGACTTACCAGGATGATAGAGAAGGAGGAAGGTAGCGATGACTTACCAGGATGACAGAGAAGGAGAAGCGTGGCGGTGACCTATCATGGAGACAGAAAAAGAGGAAGGTGGCGGTGACTTACCAGATGACAGAGAAGGAGGAAGGTGGCGGTAAAGTGTAACTTACCGCGGTGACAGAGAAGGAGGATGGTGGCGGTGACTTACCGCGAAGACAGAGAAGGAGGAAGGTGGCGGTGACTTACCAGGATATCAGAGGAGGATGGTTGCGGTGACTTACCAGGATGACAGAGAAGAAGGAAGGTGGCGGTGACCTACCATGGAGACAGAGAAGGAGGAAGGTGGCGGTGACTTACCGCGATGACAGAGAAGGAGAAGCGTGGCGGTGACCTATCATGGAGACAGAGGATGATAGAGAAGCAGGAAGGTGGCGGTATCTTACCAGGATGACAGAGAAGGAGGAAGGTAGCGGTGACCTATCATGGAGACAGAGAAGGCGGAAGGTGGCGGTAACTTACCAGGATGACAGAGAACGAGGACGGTGGCGGTGACTTACCAGGATGACAGGATGTCAGAGGAGGATGGTTGCGGTGACATACCGCGGTGACAGAGAAGGAGTATGATGGTGGTGACTTACCGCGTAGACTGAGAAAGAGGATGGTTGCGGTGACTTACCAGGATGACAGAGAAGCAGGAAGGTGGCGGTAACTTACCAGTATGACAGAGAAGGAGGAAGGTGGCGGTGACCTATCATGGAGGCAGAGAAGGAGGAAGGTGGTGGTGACTTACCAGGATGACAGAGAAGTAGGAAGGTGGCGGTGACTTACCTTGGTTTAAGGAAAGGAGGATGGTGGCGGTGACTTATCTTGGTGTGAGAGAAGTAGTATGGTGGCGTGACTTACCATTGTGAGAGAGGAGCAGGATGGTCAGTGACGGTGACTTACCTTGGTGAGAGAGGAGCAGGATCGTCAGTGACGGTGACTTAACATGGTGAGAGAGGAGCAGGATGGTCAGTGACGGTGACTTACCTTGGTGAGAGAGGAGCAGGATCGTCAGTGACGGTGACTTACCTTGGTGAGAGAGGAGCAGGATGGTGGCGGTAACGAGAATGAGCTTCACTGACATGTTGACTGTCCGGAACTGCATGACTTAATGAACGTTTCCTCTCCTATGGTCAGATATTTATACAACTCTGTACCTCCGGAATCGCCACGTCTGTCGTTGGTTGGATCCGTCATCAGGATACTCCCACCTAACGATAAAGTCAGCCCATCAGCAGTAATAATGAAATAGAGCCAAGCGGGAGGGTAACAGGTGTTGTTTGTTACCATTAAATAACAGAATACACATATAAATGGACATCGGTCTATGTCATCAGATGACTTCACGTGATTTTAATTATTACATACGTTAACAGGTTAAAACTAAAGTTTTGAATATCTAATGATCGTATCGTTGCATACTGAGCTGGCTGACCTCTGTGTGATAATTGATTAACGATATATGTGAATATGTGAATGCGTGTTAGGCAAAAAAGAAAAATAGAATTATGTTTATTTCAGGTATCCTAAACGATCTTAGATTTTACCTCCGTCCCTTACAACTTTATCTCAATCGAATTAATTTAAACGTCCCATTCAAACGCGCCGAAAATCGTAAGCGTTTTTATGACATCTCCGTTTTTCATTGGCAGGTATCAAAACCAAATTTAAATTCCCATATTAATACTTAAAAGACCTAAAAGTATATAAAAAATAATACAATTGGTCTGAATAAGTTTGTTTGGTGATTTTTGTAATTTTCTTAATGAGCCACATACCTCTCATTAGCTTCCCAAAACATGTAAGAACAATTCCCTTCTGACCTACCCTAGTTTTTTCAGTCATGTTACCTTAAATATACATATATTTTCATCGCCTTAACTGAAACTGTAAAACAACTACCTTGAATTTTATTTCGATAACAGATTACATCTTTTACCTGATTCAGTCAAGAGTCCTGTACACAACAGTAGTCCTCTTTCTTGCCTGGAGTAGTCCTATTTTTGGGAGGGAGTAGCCCTCAAATGGAGATATTTAAGCGATTTTATGGAAATAAGAGATTTTATCGTATTGCTTTTTATATAGGGAAAAACTCAGTAGAGGTATAATAATATAAACTCCCGTAAAATCCTACTTTACTGAGAGCCTTTGTACACAGAGAATACCAAGTATATCAATCGGACCGGAATTCAAGGTAATTGTTTTTTACAAATGTTCAATACTAGGAATACCAAGAACATCATATTGATCAGACCTGATCTCGGGTCCACCTGGAAATGTATAATAATCAATATGGGCATTCAGTCAAATGATATCCCCCCTTCCTAATGATGGCCGTAACTTCAGAAAAGAAGGATGGTCGTAGTCATATTTTTACTTTGTAGTAAATAGGAAAATTTCAAAAGCTTCGTGCGATAAGATAGAGCGTTGTCAGAATAAGGTATATGGTACCATATACATATGTGTAGGTCCAGTATCAGGTATCTTTATATTCAAGTACAATCAGTACAAGTGTGTTAGTGTCCATGTATTAGTTACATGTGGTGATAGTTTGAATTCATTTGATTAAAATCAATCATAATTTAGACTAATAAGTTCAAATTACTACAGTGCAAAATTGACAATATGCATAGTATGTGTAAGTGTGTCGTGTCCAATTTATGAGCAGTACTTCCGGTGACGGGTTTATATTTGGTAGGTGTACAGTCACCACTAGGTCTGGAGTGTCTAATGGCCAGCATTAGTAATAATACTATATTCCACCTACGTCATGCGTCTCTTTTCAAACCGCAATAAAACCTTAGTATCTAAATCAATATTTTAAGACCGATTTGATCATCAGTTGCTCATTGATGACCAGTATATACATCGTGTTATTGTGGTGGCCGACAAAGTGCGACGAACTCAGTTTATTTGTCAGATATAGGTATACGTAACGGTCAGTTATTAGACGTCGTGTATGTTACACTGTCCCTCCCTGTCCGACTTGTCACGGCCCGACATCGTCATCGCCAAACTTTAACCTCGTATCGTGTCTAGTGTTTTGTCATATTTTATATTAGTGAAATATAAGGATTTGTGGCGAAAATAATTTTTTATCATCCTCCATGTAAAAAGAACAGTAGATATTGTTTAATTGGGGAGCATCATGTTTTTTTTGATGAAAATAGTTTCGTTCAAATGCATTTTATGATGCCTGACATATTTTAATTCTTATATTTATGTTCAAAACAACGGGTTATTTGTATTTCATCCTGTATCTTATCTTATGTCTGGTTTATACGGTTATCATTTAGCTGAGTAGCCATTTTTGTGGAAACGATCGAGGCGTTCCGTCAGGTCGGTTAACTGTTCGGAAATATGACGTCACTTCATGATTGTTGACGACTTCACTAGGTTTGTCTAAGTGATGAACAACGATTTTTTTCATTTCACTTCGGTAACACTTTTGCTCTTTGAAAGCGTAATAAATTGGCCGATAGGTATTATTTCTTGACAAATACAAGTTGTTTAACTGGTATGATGAAGATATTTGCATTCGTGCATCGTTGTGAAATATATCAAACAAGGAATATATTTACGTCGCCACTTACAATTGTTAATGCTATGTGGCGGGGATGCTGATTGACATCTACCAGAACAGGTAGCAGGCCTGAGGACGTAGTACCACGGATCATTTAATTCCGTGGTAGTACTAATTACTCTATCTATGCCAGCTGGATGATGACCTGCCGTTAGAATCGGTAGAGTACGGGATCAACTGATTACAATCGTCCTCAGTATCAGCCCCCGATACTACAGGAAATAGCTGACGTGGCAAGTAACATGGGCGTACTTGGTGCTTTTCTCTCCAGTTGTAAATAATACAGTAGAGTAAAGTCTAATCTCAAAATGTTCGTACCACCAAGAAACACCTCGTCCGGGTGTGGTCACATGTTAGACGCGGCAGGATAGTGTTTGTATATAAATACCTTGGTTCTCCTGTTCCCTTGACGACTTGGTTGCTACTACGTCTGTGTTTATCACAAACAGTTGAAAACTTATTTTGCGAGCTTTCGAAAACGTCGGTTTCATAGAATGGACACTTCTTGCTTGACAAAGGAAACTCACACACTGTTTGCTTGACAAAGGAAACGGACGTTTTCGAAAGCTCGCAAAATAAGTTTTCAATTAGTGTACGTATAATAAATGCTGTATGAGTTTGTTTTGAACACGTACCAAACTGATGAATCTCATTCCAAACCCGCAATAATGTTCTTTTGTGGCTTTTAGATAGAAAATATGATACAAGCTTGCATTGCTGGATTACAGGTATAGTAGGTAAGGCGCAACCAGCTGCTGCATTCTATGAAGACAGAAGACGTTCCTGAACCAAAGTCAACAAGTGAACGACGTATCCTAGCTCAGTCTGCAAATGTAGTATCATCGGTCAACAAATGGAGTATATGGTTCAATATATCTCTGACCTAAAAATGGAGTCTCCTGCAGTCAACAAATTTTTCCAAGTGAACAAATTGATAATCCTTGATCTACAATAGAAGTATTCAACTCAACGTATGTACTGGAAGCCAACAAGTATTTCTACTCCACGTTAAATCAACAACAACAAAATGATCCTGGATGCCTTCCCCCCCTCTCCCCGGCTCTGTTTTAGGTCCCTTACTATTTTTAATATTTCGAAAAATAATATAACTTACAATCGAACGGGTTCCGCAAGGCTCGGTATTACAGTGAAGGTGTTATAATTTATTTTAACATTTCGAAAAAATGCTAAAACTGAGAACATAACAGGTTTCGTAAGGCTTAGTAAAGGTCCTTTACCATTTTTTCCTATACAAAATTGCTAAAACTGAGAACATAACAGGTTTCGTAAGGCTTAGTAAAGGTCCTTTACCATTTTTTCCGATACAAAATTGCTAAAACTGAGAACATAACAGGTTTCGTATGGTTTAGTATAAGGTCCTTTACCATTTTTTCCTACACAAAAATTCTATGACTGACTATCTAACGAGCTCCACAAATTGAGTAGTTTTGGATTGTCCTCAAGTCAGCAAATGGCGTCCTCTTAAATTAACAAATGGAGTTTTCCTAGTAAACCATTGGATTGTCCTCAAGTCAGCAAATGGCGTTCTCTTAAATTAACAAATGGAGTTTTCCTAGTAAACCATTGGATTGTCCTCAAGTCAGCAAATGGCGTCCCCTTAAATTAACAAATGGAGTTTTCCTAGTAAACTATTGGATTATTCCCAGTCAAAAACTAGAGTCCCCAACAGACAACAAATGGAGGTTCCTCTGTCAACAAAAATGACTGTCCTAAGCTATAGGTATCAAGGTCAACAAATGGATTCCCCACAGTCAACAAATGGATTCCCCGCAGTCAACAAATGGATTCCCCACAGTCAACAAATGGATTCCCCACAGTCAACAAATGGATTCCCCACAGTCAGCAAATGGATTCCCCACAGTCAACAAATGGATTCCCAACAGTCAGCAAATGGATTCCCCACAGTCAACAAATGGATTTCCCGCAGTCAACAAATGGATTCCCCACAGTCAACAAATGGATTCCCCAGCAGTCAACAAATGGATTCCCCCGCAGTCAACAAATGGATTGCCCCGCAGTCAACAAATGGATTCCCCCGCAGTCAACAAATGGATTGCCCCGCAGTCAACAAATGGATCCCCCGCAGTCAACAAATGGATTCCCCGCAGTCAACAAATAGATTCCCCGCAGTCAACAAATGGAGTCCCCCGCAGTCAACAAATGGATTCCCCGCAGTCAACAAATAGATTCCCCGCAGTCAACAAATAGAGTCCTCCCAGTCAACAAATGGAGTCCCCAACAGTCAACAAATGGAGTCCCTCAGTCAACAAATGGAGTCCCCCACAGTCAACAAATGGAGTCACCCACAGTCAACAAATGGAGTCCCCCACACTCAACAAATGGAGTCCCCGCAGTCAACAAATGGATTCCCCACAGTCAACAAATGGATTTCCCGCAGTCAACAAATGGATTCCCCACAGTCAGCAAATGGATTCCCCACAGTCAACAAATGGATTTCCCGCAGTCAACAAATGGATTCCCCACAGTCAACAAATGGATTTCCCGCAGTCAACAAATGGATTCCCCACAGTCAGCAAATGGATTCCCCACAGTCAACAAATGGATTCCCCCGCAGTCAACAAATGGATTCTTCACAGTCAACAAATGGATTCCCCACAGTCAGCAAATGGATTCCCCACAGTCAACAAATGGATTCCCCAGCAGTCAACAAAAGGATTCCCCCGCAGTCAACAAATGGATTCCCCGCAGTCAACAAATGGAGTCCCCCACAGTCAACAAATGGAGTCCCCCCACACTCAACAAATGGAGTCCCCCCACAGTCAACAAATGGAGTCCCCCACAGTCAACAAATGGATTCCCCCGCAGTCAACGTATGGACTCCCCCCACAGTCAACAAATGGAGTCCCCCACAGTCAACAAATGGAGTCCCCCACAGTCAACAAATGGATTCCACCGCAGTCAACAAATTTATTCCCCTGCAGTCAACAAATGGAGTCTCCCGCAGGCGACAAATGAAGTCCCCCGCAGTCAACAAATGGAGTCCACCGCAGTCAACAAATGGAGTCCCTGGCAGTCAACAAATGGAGTCCCCCAAAGTCAACAAATGGAGTCCTCCGCAGGCAACAGATGGATTCCCCCGCAGTCAACAAATGGTGTCCCCCCAGTCAACAAATGGATTCCCCCACAGTCAACAAATGGAGTCCCCCGCAGTCAACAAATGGAGTCCCCCAAAGTCAACAAATGGAGTCCTCCGCAGGCAACAGATGGATTCCCCCGCAGTCAACAAATGGTGTCCCCCCCAGTCAACAAATGGATTCCCCCACAGTCAACAAATGGAGTCCCCCACAGTCAACAAATGGAGTCCCCCGCAGTCACCAAATGGAGTCCCCTGCCGTCAACAAACGGAGTCCCCCACAGTAAACAAATGGAGTCCCTCAGTCAACAAATTGAGTCCCCCACAGTCAACAAATGGATTCCACCGCAGTCAACAAATGAATTCCCCCGCAGTCAACAAATGGAGTCCCAGCAGTCAACAAATGGAGTCTCCCGCAGTCAACAAATGGAGTCCACCGCAGTCAACAAATGGAGTCCCCCACAGTCAACAAATGGAGTCTCCCGCAGGCAACAAATGGAGTCCCCCGCAGTCAACAAATGGAGTCCCCCACTGTCAACAAATGGAGTCCTCTGCAGACAACAGATGGATTCCCCCGCAGTCAACAAATGGAGTCCCCTGCCGTCAACAAATGGAGTTCCCCACAGCCAATAAATGGAGTCCCCCACAGTCAACAAATGGAGTCCCCTGCAGTTGACAAATGGAGTCCCCCACAGTCAACAAATGGAGTCTCCCGCAGGCAACAAATGGAGTCCCCCGCAGTCAACAAATGGAGTCCACCGCAGTCAACAAATGGAGTCCCCGGCAGTCAACAAATTAATTCCCCCGCAGTCAACAAATGGAGTCCCCTGCCGTCAACAAATGGAGTTCCCCACAGACCACAAATGGAGGCCCCCACAGTCAACAAATGGAGTCCCCCCACAGACAACAAATGGAGTCCCCCACAGTCAACAAATGGCGTCCCCCCACAGTCAACAAATGGAGCCCCCCACAGTCAACAAATGGAGTCCCCCGCAGTCAACAAATGGAGTCCCCCACTGTCAACAAATGGAGTCCCCCACTGTCAACAAATGGAGTCCTCTGCAGACAACAGATGGATTCCCCCGCAGTCAACAAATGGAGTCCCCTGCCGTCAACAAATGGAGTTCCCCACAGCCAATAAATGGAGTCCCCCACAGTCAACAAATGGAGCCCCCCACAGTCAACAAATGGAGTCCCCCACCGTCCACAAAAGGAGGCCCCCCACAGTCAACAAATGGAGTCCCCCCACAGTCAACAAATGGAGTCCCCCCACAGACAACAAATGGAGTCCCCCACAGTCAACAAATAGTCAACAAATGGATTCCACCGCAGTCAACAAATGAATTCCCACGCAGTCAACAAATGTATTCCCAGCAGTCAACAAATGGAGTCTCCCGCAGTCAACAAATGGAGTCCACCGCAGTCAACAAATGGAGTCCCCCGCAGTCAACAAATGGAGTCCCCCACTGTCAACAAATGGAGTCCCCCACTGTCAACAAATGGAGTCCTCTGCAGACAACAGATGGATTCCCCCGCAGTCAACAAATGGTGTCCCCCCCAGCCAACAAATGGAATCCCCCACAGTCAACAAATGGATTCCCCGCAGTCAACAAATGGAGTCTCCCAGTCAACAAATGGATTCCCCATAGTCAACAAATGGATTCCCCAGCAGTCAACAAATGGAGTCCCCCGCAGTCAACAAATGTATTCCCCCGCAGTCAACAAATGTNATGGAGTCCCCTGCAGTCAACAAATGGAGTCTCCCGCAGGCAACAAATGGAGTCCCCCGCAGTCAACAAATGGAGTCCACCGCAGTCAACAAATGAAGTTCCCGGCAGTCAACAAATTAATTCCCACGCAGTCAACAAATGGAGTCCCCTGCAGTCAACAAATGGATTCTCCCGCAAGCAACAAATGGAGTCCCCCGCTGTCAACAAATGGAGTCCCCCGCAGTCAACAAATGGAGTCCCCCACTGTCAACAAATGGAGTCCCCCACTGTCAACAAATGGAGTCCTCTGCAGACAACAGATGGATTCCCCCGCAGTCAACAAATGGTGTCCCTCCCAGGCAACAAATGGAGTCCCCCGCAGTCAACAAATGGAGTCCACCGCAGTCAACAAATGGAGTCCCCGGCAGTCAACAAATTAATTCCCACGTAGTCAACAAATGGAGTCCCCTGCAGTCAACAAATGGAGTCTCCCGCAGGCAACAAATGGAGTCCCCCGCTGTCAACAAATGGAGTCCCCTGCAGTCAACAAATGGAGTCCCCCACAGTCAACAAATGGAGTCCTCTGCAGTCAACAGATGGATTCCCCCGCAGTTAACAAATGGTGTCCCCCCCAGTCGACAAATGGATTCCCCCACAGTCAACAAATGGATTCCCCCGCAGTCAACAAATGGATTCCACCACAGTCAACAAATGGAGTCCCTTATATTCAACAGATGGTTTCCCCCGCAGTCAACCATTGGATTCCCGAGCAGTCAACAAATGGATTCCCCCTCAGTCAACATATGGAGTCCCCCGCAGTCAACAATTGGAGTCCCCCAGTCAACAAATGGAGTCCTCCGCAGGCAAAAAATTGATTCCCCACAGCCAACAAATGGAGTCCCCTGCAGTCAACAAATGGAGTCCCACGCAGTCAACAAATGGAGTCACCCGCAGTCAACAAATGAAATCTTCACACTCAACAAATAGATTACTCCACAGTCAACAAATAGATTCCCCGCAGTCAACAAATAGAGTCCTCCCAGTCAACAAATGGAGTCCCCTGCAGTCAACAAATGGAGTCCCCCACAGTCAACAAATGGAGTCCCCTGCAGTTGACAAATGGAGTCCCCCACAGTCAACAAATGGAGTCCCCTGCAGTTGACAAATGGAGTCCCCCACAGTCAACAAATGGAGTTCCCCACAGTCAACGAATGGAGTCCCCCCACAGTCAACAAATGAAGTCCCCCACAGTCAACAAATGGAGTCCCTCAGTCAACAAATGGAGTCCCCCACAGTCAACAAATGGAGTCCCCTGCAGTTGACAAATGGAGTCCCCCGCAGTCAACAAATAGAGTCCCCCGCAGTCAACAAATGGAGTCCCCTGCAGTTGACAAATGGAGTCCCCCACAGTCAACAAATGGATTCCACCACAGTCAACAAATTAATCCCCCCGCAGTCAACAAATGGAGTCCCCTGCCGTCAACAAATGGAGTTCCCCACAGTCAACAAATGGAGTCCCCCACAGTCAACAAATGGAGTCCCCCACAGTCAACAAATGGATTCCACCACAGTCAACAAATTAATCCCCCCGCAGTCAACAAATGGAGTCCCC